>NW_005842454.1:921754-923603 GCF_000455745.1 Alligator sinensis | reverse complement strand
TTCAGCAGGCTCAGCCAGGAAAGGAATGTCTGGCATGTGGCTGGCAGACAGCTATCAAGCAGCCAGGACAGCTCTCCCTGCCCTGTGAAAACTGGGATGGATCTTGATCTCCACATGACTGGTAGGAAGCATCCCACCAAGCCAGGACAACTTTCTTTACTCCCTGCAGTCTAGGCTGATGAAGAGCAATTTGCTCCCAGTCAGTGTCTACATGTGTGGTAAGGGTGAATTTCTAGCATCTACAGGTACTAGAAAATGGTACCTAATCTAATCTAATCTATTGCTCAGAAATTGCTGTGCACATGTAGATGGATGCTTTACTGAGCATTAAATAAGTGTATTAAATTAGTGTAATATTCAGTAAAGCATCTTGTGTAGATTCCCCTTTCCCAGAACTTGTGTTAATACTTAACAGTTGTTTAATTAAGATGGTATTAGATTTCAACTCTTAACAATGAGTGCCACAATGGGTTTCAGTTGATGTATTTGTATAACTATAGACAAATGCCTAAGTTAGTTCTTTCTTGTTTACATCAGCAAAAAAATAGAATTTGACTTTGCAAGCCTGTCTCTTTATAAGGTTATCCTAAGTTCATTCCAACCTTTATATAATTAGGGATGTATGGAAACTGGAGTCACTTATGCCAAGGCCTCTAATGTGTTCCTTACACTTAATGATCCCAGCCTTACTCCATGCTGTTGTAACTGATACAGAGCTAGAAGCACCATACAAGCAGGGGATGAATAAATGCTACAGTCTGATAAAATATAAAGACCTGACCCTAAACATGCTCCAAATCCAAAACTAAGGAGGAAGGTACAGCTAAGAATGGGGGCTGTCCTTTGATAAGCCTCATTCCATGAAATAGTAGTATTGTAGACTTATGTAACGTTCTCAGTCACCATCTGGTATTTATTTTGCTGAAAGCTTTCCAAACACACAGGAATACACAGTATTTTCTTCCCAATCTCATTTGAAACAAGTAACTGGGGTAATGCATTAACTGAGATCCACACAACTGTCTAATCTAACAAGGAAATATCATTAGGGGCTGGAGGACACTTTCTCTTCACAATACACTAAGAATTTCTAATGCTGGTAACCTCCATTTCCTGCTTGTAGTCATGGTGTGGCATTCTATTCTTCCTGGTCAAAAAGTGACCATTTTTGGTCATATACAGGACATTTTTATCACTTTTTTTTGCCCAGAGCAATTCTATTCTGGAATGCCTGGATGATTACGTGCAACTACACAATTGCACAAAGTGAGCATGAACAGTATTAACCATAGCATGTACTTACATCTTTTGTGTGCCTGAAAATGGAGTCAGCCCAAACACCTGACACCCAGAATCCCAAACTCACAATTTATTTTCTAAAAATGGAATTAAACCAAGCACCTTACTCCCTGAGTTAGACTGATGAACACTAGTGGGCGTCCTTCTCTCTTTTGCCTCATATTTCAGTGGATAGAGAGTGCAAGAGAGCAAGAGAGTGAGCAAGAGTCAAATGGTACTTACAGCACTGTGCTCAGTAGTCAAAGATCCATATTCAAACCCCAACATGGTGTTGTATGGTTCTGAGGCAGCAGTAGTTGGGTGCAGAGCCCAGCCCACATCAGCAGCCTGTCTACGCCCTATGTATGAAACCAGAGGTCATGTGACTCCCATGCATGCCCTAGGGTGCATGCAGCATCTGGAGCCCCCCGCCCCTGCCCTTGGATGAGCTGCCTGGGTTCCAACTATCCTATGACATGGCCCAGACTCAAGACCCTATTGACCCCAGCCCCTGCCCCACTCACCCCTCATTGTTAGGGCCTCGATCTGCTTCCCCACATCCCTTCCCTCT
>NW_005842454.1:913143-921723 GCF_000455745.1 Alligator sinensis | reverse complement strand
TTTCCCTTGCACTGACTTACCTGCTGGGCGGGGTGTGTGTGTGTGTGTGTGTGTACTCAGACCCACCAAATAATATTTTCTGCCTCTGCCTATGATTGTCAGTAATCTTGCACAATTATGTAGTGCTCCACAGAATTCCTCTGGGCAATACTACTCTGTAGATAATCCTAGAAATGACCACTTAGATGACAGGAAAGAGTAGAATATCACTTGGGGGCTTTAATAAGTTATATTCTCTTAAGAATTTTTGTTAATGCTCTTTCTCCCTAACAACCTTCAAATGCCTAAAGCATGTTATAAAAAGGACTGAAATAGACTTTTCTTTGTGGATATATAGGACAAGGCTACAAGTGATGGCTTCAAATGGCAGCAAAGGAAACTTAAACTGGAAATTAAGAACTTTCTCTATATGCGGCCAGTTAAGCATTGGAACAAGCTACCTAGAGAAATTATGTAATCTCATTCCTAGAAATGTTCAAGAGCAGATAAAAAAAAGACAGTTGCCTGGGATGGTTAAGTCAGGGATGAACTTGTTTTGAACAGAGGCTGGACTGGATGACCTCTTGAAGTCACTTCCAGCCCTACTTTACTATGTTCCTATGATCCTATTTGCTTCATTCTGTTTTTCCTCTTCCATATTTGGACTGAGGAAAAATTGAATCATATTGTTAAGTCATAGATACCTTAAATTCATCAAAATGTTGAAAATCATCTTTAGCTGTCTTAGGGGTAGTGACTCATAGAAATCATTCCATTCTTCCATTTGAAATACAGGTACTTAGACTAGTGTGCAAGAAATTTTGAAGTATGGGGAAGAGAATACAAAACACATGCACTGGAGTGAAATCTTATAGTGTGCCATATTTATTTTCAAGTTTATCACAAAATATATACATTTTTTCTGAATTATATTTTTAGCTAATAGTTGTGATTTCAAAGCATAAAATCACTTGCACCAAAATGAGATAATTAGTCAGTAGAGGGTCTTAATGATGTCTCTCTCAAATGAATGTTTTAAATGGCCTCACAAAATAAATATGTACTTATTAAAATAATAAGATACTATTTTTTCTGTATTTCATAAAGTTTACTTATTTTAGTGACAATAAATTGTCTGTGAGTTAATTAGAGTAGGATAATCTATTAATTGCATACATTATATTCTTAGGCTTTGGGACTTTGACTTTCATTAATTTTATAAAACACTTTGAGATCCTGGAATATAAGCCCACAGAGGAGAACCTGGTGTTAAAAAAAACAAAAACATTGCTAAGAAAACCAGTGTGGCACATGCAACATCAGCATCCGTTGCCAGAAACAGAGCTTGGCTGGCCAGAGCCAAGTTCTGGATGCTGTCCAGGCCCTAAGTGGCTGGATTAGCACTGCTGCTGCCCTGGGAGGCCCCCAGTACTCTAGGTAAGGCTGCTGGGGCTAGCACCTTATCTCCTGTACCCGACCTGGGTCAATTTACTGTGCAGCAAAGTACGTGCTACTGCTATATGTGCCATAGGAAACATGTGCCCCTGCATGAATATGCTTGTCTGGATGTGCCATCTGGATGCAAACTTAGATATCTGAGTTAGGCATGCAATCAAGGCACTTCTCTTAACATGCAAACAAGAGCCCAGCATATACAGTTAACTGCAGACATGTACAAATGTTCTTTGTGGTCTTTGAAAGAAATGAGATGCTTATTCTTTTCCCTTAACACTAAACTCCTAAAGGAAGTGGTAGTGCAAGGTGAATTGCTTACCTTGTATACATGAGCTCTAACACTAAGCTAAAAGATGGAAGGTTCATAAGGGCATGTCTGAGTCAAACTGAGTCAATCAGCCTGTACAAGCTGATCCCCTTATGTGTTTCAAACTCAGCACGTCCCAATCTTTGGCCTCTTGATGAGCAGACCCCACAATATTTTTGGGCTTCACAGGGATCTTTAGCTTAGGTAAAAGAAGCGTTGCTGCAGAGCACGTGAGGAAAGAGAAGCAGAGAAGGAAAAATATACCCAATTACTACCAGTTTGACTATAAAAGTTATTTATTGCTAAGCATATGAAATATATAACAGTACTAGTAGTAATAGACATGCAAAAGAAAAACAAACACAAACAATGAGAATACTACCCTGGTTTCACTAAGTATTTGGGGAAACTTAGCTCAAGCTTAACTGATACAGTTCAGGTTCAGAAGTTTATGCCTAGAAAGAAGACAGAGAACGCTGGGATCTCACCTAGTCCACGGTACTCAGGCTGCAAAGCTGACAGGCACAGTACGTAGCACAATCCTTGAAGAGAGAGATGATCTGTTCTTCCAGCGTCCCAAGAACGACAGGGGATGGTGTCAGCACAGGGGTTTTCTTCTTCTCCTTCTTTCCTCCTGCTTATACTTCTTTTCCTTCCTTTTCCTCTTCCTCTTCTCCCTCTAGCAGCACACACACTTACAGATTTTTATACCCTCAGTTCAGCTGCTTCGAAGCACCCTCAGTAGTGTAAATCATTGTCTTTTCTATTGACAAGGGGTTATCTGGTTTGGACCATCTCAGGAAACTGATTGATAATCAGGAAACACTTAAGATTAGGGAGTAACCCAAATACTTGGGAGCCAGCTTGAAATTCCTATGGGTGGCAGATATACTGATGGGATATCTCATGGTTTCTTCAGGAACAATAGATAGCTTGCAGCATCAGGATTTTGGATTTTTACTTGTTGTGCACAAGCCTCAGCTTAGCATGACTTTTCCAGATCTTACTATAGTCTTTTAACAGACTTAAAACAATTATTGGGGTGCTCATAACCTTTTGTGGAGAGGACTCCCACCAGTCGTCTCGGGAAAGATATGACAACACCTGGGATTAGGGCTCCAGCAGGCTGGATGCTGTGATGAACCCTTAACCATTGTTCAAATGTTGCCCATACCGTGTCGGGGGGGGGGGGGGGAAGTCCTTAGTAAATCCAGATTAGAACTGGTCTGATAAATGCTGAGCTGGGTGTGTGTGAACATGGGTTGATTAACATTTGGAGCACAGATTCCCCATCATGCAGTGCTCCCCTGCTTCTCTGTTCCCAGAATCCACTGCAGTCTCTGCTTCAGGCTTTCTGTTCTCCATCTCTCATGTAAATGAATGGTCATCTAGTTCCATCTCGGATGTAAATGAGACCTAGGGCAGTTGGGTCACTCTTGTCACCCTTATCTTGAGGGTCTTAGGTGTGTCTCTCACTGCATCTTAATCAGTTTCGTTTATGTAGAGAAGGGGAGGGAGGGGGGGTGAGTCCTTTGTGAGTCAGACAGACTGCATCCTGTGCCAGGGTTGCCCAAGAACATACAGCTGATACGTAACAAAGGGCTTTCCTCCTCATGGCTTCTGCTAATTTTTTTTGGCCCTCCCCTACTGAAGCTTTCGTATACTTACAGAGTTAGGCATGAACATGTGAACATGTTCAAAAGGTAACATTTCAAAAGGATGGCATCTGTTACATTCCAATTCTTATATGTGAATGAGCTGAGAGCAATTCAAATGTATCAAAATCACAACAACTTTAACCCTGGGTGAAGCAATGTTAAAATTGGAGTTTTGCTACGTTTAAATGTTCTGCAGCTTATTCACAAGCAATAATTAGAATATTCTAGCCATATTTCTTTTTAAAAGTTCTCCTTTTGAAATAGCTCTAAATGTCCACATGTCCACACCCTTATGTTATCATAACAAAGCATTGACGGTCAGAAGGGCAAGGTGAGTTACATGGTAAAATCTAAAATCTGTGTAAATAGAGCTAAATTTCACTTATGCATCATACTGTAAATATGGAAGGGCCAGTAAGTAATTTATTAAGTACCTAAAGAGGTAGCTGGTTTTGGGCATCTTAATTTTGTGTTTTATTCATATTGGCTTCTGTTATGTTTAAAAAATATGCCTGAGCTTAAATAATTTGCTATTTGCCTTATTTCTCATAAAGTCATGAAAGGGGTGGCCACTGGTCTGATGCCCAGGGTTCAAATTACACTTTGTGTCTGCAAAAATATTGGCTGGGGTTGGGGATGTGTACACAGGTCCCCACCAGTACCATGGGGCCGGGGCCAGCAGTGGTGGCAGCTGGAAGGAACTGTTGCCACCACCACCTGGGCTGCTCTGAAAGGCTTGGGGCAGGCTGAGGTGCATAGTGGTGCATGGGCTTTGGGCTGTTGATGTGGGGGGAAGGGGTGCTGACCAGCCCACGCCCGGGGGGGGGGGGTCTCATCTCTTGTGGGGGGGGCTCTGCCCCCTGAGTTCCCTCATAAATTGAACCCTACTGGTGCCCATAAGAGCACCAGAACAATCTGGGAAGTAAAAGAATTGGGCATGGAAAGATGTACTTTATCTCTTGTATCTTCATCTGTCATTGGTTCTGACTGTAATAGGGCTTACAGTATTCTGATAGTTCACTTTGGACACTACTTCTGCATGTTGCTATTGATTTTTGTATTCCAATGAGTTAGCATTAGTTAGGAAGTTCTGATGCTACCCATGAGCATGTCTATATGAAACGTTTTATTGTTCAGTAGACTATTTTACTGAGCATCTCGGCCTATACATGTATGGCAGTTACTGCAGAGTAAATTATTCTACTGTGTTGTTAGCTGGTACCTGTAAATACAGGTATTAAATTAACTGTGCAGAAGTTACTGTGCAGTAGCATTTGTGTAGATCCTCACCAGGAACAAATTTTCTCCCAGTCAGCCATACCAGTAGAGGGCCACAGGGGGAGTTCACTTTCCCTGGACCTTGCACTGCTCAGCTCATGGCTCCCTGAGGGAATCCCTACCCAGCCAGGAGCTTACTGGAAACTACCCCAGGAGTGGGACAAATCCTGGCCAGCCACCTGCTGGGTGAGAAATCCCCATCATATAGGGGGTTCACTGGCAGATTTCCCACAAGCAGGATAGCTCCCAGTGAGCCTCTGCTCAGTGGAGAAGCCCCACTCAACATGGGGGTCATTGGCAGCTGTGTGTTGCTATGTGCACGGGACTGGGAGAGATCGGCCAGCTGTAGCAGCAGCTGTTTCTTAGTACCATGCACATCAGGACCGCTCCTGATGTGTATGGGACCAGGAGATAACTACTGCTGCATCTGGAAGAGCTCCATTGGCCCCATGCACATCAAGACCAGATTCCAGGGCACCTACCAGTCCCTGGGCTAGCACCCTGAGGTGAGCCTAGAGCTCCCCTTGGGTGTTGCAGGGAGGCAGAGCAGGGCAGGAGCAGCCCTGTACCAGGCTGCTCCCATTGAGAATACCCAACAGAGAGCATGTGTAGATGTGCTCCCAGGGAAGGTTCACTGTGCAGTATTTTACTGTGTAGTAAGCCTATGTCACATTAATAGTATGTGTATATGCACTCATGGACCACATCCAGACTGTGCGGTACGTGGTGCCAGACACATGACTGCAGGTCCGCATACTGTATGTTCAGTTTTTCTATTATCCAGGGGCATCTAGCCTTCAAAAAAAAAAAACCCACAGAGAAAAAAAAAAAAAGCAGAGTGGTGCATGCAGGGGAGGCACATGCCACACAAAACTGGAACCTAGCCAGCCAGAACCTTGCTCAGCTGTTGGCCAGACTCCGTGCAGCAGGCCACTGATGCAGCCCTAGGAGGCCCTCAGGACTCCAGCTAAGGCTTCTGGGGACAGCACAGTGTGGCCCCAGCCTCCCCTATTCCATCCGGGGTAACTTGCTGCATACTGGAGGGCACATGGCATAGGCTTTCCCCGGAGACAGATAGCAGTGGCTCAAGGTGTGCCACCACTGGTTGTTCCCAGGGAATCAAATACCCACACGCGTGTGGATGTGGCCATGAAGTATATATTTTCTTCTTTCATAGTTTCATAATTGGTAGGGTCGGAAGGGACCTGAGCAGATCATCAAGTCGAACCCCCTGCCATGGCAGGAAAGAGTACTGGGGTCAAACGACCACGCAAAGGTGTTCATCCAGCCTCCTCTTAAAGCCCTCTAGGGTAGGAGCCAGCACCACTTCTCTTGGAAGTTGGTTCCAGATCCTAGCTGCCCTGACAGTGAAGTAGCACCTCCTGATATCTAGCTTAAATCTACCTTCTGCCAGCTTGTGACCATTATTTCTTGTCACTCCTGGTAGTGCTTGGGGGAACAGGGACTCCCCCAATGCCTGCTGGTCCCCCCGACCAGTTTGTAAACAGCCACTAGATCCCCCCTCAACCTTCTCTTGTTGAGGCTGAACAGGTTTAGGTCCCTTACCCTCTCCTCGTATGGCCTGCCCTGATGACTCCTGATCATTCAAGTGGCCCTCCTCTGGACCCTCCCCACGTTGTCTGCATCCCTTCTGAAGTGGGGTGCCCAGAACTGGATGCAGTACTCCAACTGTGGCCTGACCAGTGTCGCATAGAGGGGGAGGATCACCTCCTTGGACCTGCTTCAGATGCATCTGTGGATGCATGACAAGGTACGATTGACCTTCTTGACTGCTTCCTCACACTGTCAGCCAATGTTCATTTTGGCATCAATAATGACTCCAAGATCCTTTTCTGCCTCTGCACTGATGAGAAGGGAGTTCCCCAGCCTGTAGGTATGCTGCTGGTTCTTCCTCCCCAGGTGCAGTACCCTGCACTTGTCAGTGTTGAAACCCATCCTGTTCTCATCCACCCACCCCTGTAACCTGTCCAGGTCTGATTGCAGCCTATTTCTCCCTTCTAGCGTGCCCACTTCCCCCCACATCTTGGTGTCGTCTGCGAATTTGAACAGGGTGCTTCTTTGTCAGCCTGTGACCAACCTGATGATGAGACAAGCACTGATTTAATTACATAACCTGGGCATGTTATTACTTAGGCACAATCTCCCTCTATAAGCTACTGCCTTCAAAATGTTTTGCCAAGAATAACATAATTCTCATTCTTGGCCTTCAGAAAGGATTTTACTCTATTGCATTGTATATACAAATCTGTCTCATTGGCAAAGAATGTTTTGTAGTTAATATCCTTTTTAGGATTATAAATAGTTCCCCAGCATGGACTAGAGGCCAGATTAATTTCTCAGAGGAGTACAGGTAAAAGAAAAACTATACAATTTCACATATGAAGGACCATGTTGCTCAACCACAAAAACTGAGTTGAAACTATGACTTTTTGGCATCTAAACCCTTTCTTTCCCATTCTAAATGTTTTCATTAAAATGATGTGCAAAAAAACCCCAAAAACAAACAAAGAGAAAAAAGTTCAGAAGGATATATATTTTTAAATTATTTTAAAGTTCAGTATTAGAAATGTAATCTTTTCAGGATGGAATGATAAAGAAAGACGTTAACTTTGAAGTGGGGATCTCTGAAAAAATCTGTTCAATCCAAATATTGAGGTAGATGAATAAGTGGCTAATTCATGTTTTGATGTTTCAAAAGACATTTAAATCTAAGAGAAATATATAATATAAAGCAATAAAATAATCTGCTTAGTCGATCCAGAGTACTTTTTCCATATTTTCTACAAACCATTGGAACATGTTTATTCTGGGTATATACCATATATATTTATTTTATAGATGAGCCAGATAAATAGAAAATGCATTTCAGGGGGCCAAATTGAATAAACAGTACTTTTTATCACACATTTCATTTTTTTTTTTTCAGGAACATAGTCCACATTTTTTCCCCCTTAATGATTTTCATTATTACTAAAACCCATTAAAAACAAGAATCAAAAGAAATAGAAGCCTTGAATTGACTAGAGCGTGTAGAGAAAGAAAGAAACTTACCAATTTACACTGCTGTTGATTAAAAACAGGCAAGTGATACTATGAAATAATCAAACAAATACAGTTAAATAAAAATAAATCAACAGATACAGATGAGAAAAGTCATAGGGCATGTCCAGACAAGTGCGCTCATGCCTCTTGCCCCATGTCAAACCCCTTTGAAGTGGGGCAACAGGCATGTGTGGGAATGAAAAAATGTTCCCCGTGCTGCAAACTTGCAGCATGCGGAGAAAATTAGACCCCTGGATACCCCCTGGATATCTAGGGGTCTAAAAAAAATTAAAGTTTAAAAAAGCATAGCAGGGCACGGTCTGGGACAACTAAGGCAACTGGAGGCTGGATCCTCCATGGAGATGATGTGGCTGCCAGATCATCTCTGTGGTTGGCCCCTCACCCTGATGCTGAAACACACGGCTGACCAGGCCATGTATTCAGCACCAGGGCTCCAGTACCAGTGAGTAAGGGGTCAGAGGGGCTGGAAGAGGGGGGAGGGGACCATGCAGGGGGACTCCTGATGACTCCGCCAACTCCTCCAGCTCCCCACTCACTGTCTCACTCTCTCTCTCTCTTTATAGTGATCTTTTGTTTTACTTGTGTAGGAACATAGATTTCGGGGTATGTTACAGAGTGACTTTGGGATTTTTTTATCAGTGATTTTTCAGTTTTCCAGTAAGGAACACCAAAGTTCCTGCTAGGGAGGCCAGTGGCAGGACCCTGCCTGCTCAGAGCTGGCAATTTTGACCCAGCTGGCTGTTACTGACCTCCTGGCCAAATGGGGCCAGGAGGACATGCTTCGACAGTTCAAAGCAGGCCACCACACCCGGAACATCT
>NW_005842454.1:893911-913017 GCF_000455745.1 Alligator sinensis | reverse complement strand
TGATTCTGGCAGGTGCACAGCAGGTCACAGCAAAGCAGCATTCCCCACTGCCAGACTGCTGCAGTAGGTAGAGGGTGCAGGGAACTCTCAGAGATGCTTTAGCAGTCCAGCTGGCACAAAGGGTAGGGCCCCAGGCTGGGCCCCAGAAGCTCCTGAGAGCTAGTAGCCCTGAGCTTCTTGTCAGGACTGCTTTTTATACTGCTAGGGACAGCACAGGTGCTGGCCCCAGGCTCTAGCTCCCCCTGGCTGCAGATCCAGGAAGAGCCAGGCAGGGTTATTTTGCCCCAAGTGGCACAATTTGCTCCATACCAAAGTGCATGTCTAAGCATGTGCGCTGAAACAAAAAACCCCGGCTGAAATGTGTACCACTTCTGTTTGAGCTGCTGCAAGTGCATGTGCTTGCATGTTTGGGCATGCCCATAGATGGTAAGGGAACTAGATAATAATTTATTAACAAATAACACTGTTTTTGTTTTCTTTTTAAAGACATACAGGATATTTGAAATATGCATCTGTTAATCTTATTGTAGGGACTTTAAATGATATCCTGCAAATAGTGATATCAACAAGAAAATTCCCATTGATTTCAAGCCAGGATTTTATTCCTTAATGCTGGGAACATTTCTTGATATTGTAACCTAATAATTTAGTAAATAATTATGCAAACAAAAATAGATGTAAATGTTTTAAACCATTTTAGGATTTTAGGACTACTTGAGATTTCCCAGTCCTAAACCATAAATTTTGCCCAACATCTGCTAACATAATTTTCACATTATATCATCATGTATTCCATATTTGTGTAATTGCATGGGTGTCTACTTTGGGGCAGGGTGGGGTGGGTGTCATCAGGGAATAGAAGATACCCTGTTTACCAGGGCACCCCTTGGAGTTACTAGAAACAATGGCCATAAACTGAAGGAGTGTAGATTTACATTGGACATCAGGAAGAAATTCTTTATGGTGAGGGCTGCCAAAATATGGAATGGGCTTCCAAGGTGGGTGGTTCCCTACCTTGGAGGTGTTCAAAGGAGATTAAGCAAGCATGTGTCTGGGGTTACTTGACTCCAGCACTTTCTCCTGCCCAACGCAGGGGATCAGACTTGATGATCTAATAGGTCTCTTCCAACTCTAGAAATCTATGAAATCTATGAATCTATGAAACCTAAGTCCTCTTTCTCAACACATTTTGTAATCAGGCTTTTATCTGGTGAATCCATGACAACACATTTGTCATGAATTTCTTAAAGCAAAATTAACATCAAATAGGTGTCATCATGGAAAAAGCAGCAGGGCTTTTGGAGAAATAAGGCAGGAGGCCTACCGACAAACATTTGGTATTGTTGTCAAAAACCAAATCCCTCCTATCCCTTTGTTTTCTTAGGGTCACAGGATCATAGCAAAGTAGGACTGGAAGGGGCCTCATAAGGTCATTTAGTCCAGCCCCATGATCACTATCCGGCAGGATCATGCCTGGCTAACCAGCCAACAGTCTGACTAACCCAGCCAACAGCCTGACTAACCCAGCCAACATCCCAGCCAACAGTCTGTGTAACCTGATTTTGAAAGTTTCCAAGGATGGAGATTCCACAACTTCTTTAGTTAACAGTGACTGACAACCCTCATAGTCAGAAAATTCCTCCTAATCTTCAGCCACAATTTCCCCTGCTGCAACTTGAAGTCATTGTTCTTAGTCCTGTTCCCTACAGCCACAGAGAAAAGCCCATCCATCCTCTATAATCTCCAATCAGGTATTTGAAACTGTTATTACATCCACTAGTTGTAGATATCATTATTTCCAAAAGTAATGAATTTCCATTAGCTAAAAAAAAGAATACCTTTTGGTCACCCTTGTTCAGCAACTACTCCTCTTGATCCTGATAGGCTTCCTCCCACCATTCTACTGCAACCTCACCCAGGCCTGATTGGCCTTCTTTTGCATAAAGCCCCTGGCCAGGAGCTTTTCAGGTACTGCAAGAACCTATTGTTCACAGCCTGACTTTCAGTACAGGGCACCTAGAATCACCTCCTAAAGCCTTGTCACATCCTTGGTCCTGTAACACTGCTAAGTTAGTCCATCTCCTTGAGACAGCCAGGTCCACCTGGATCCTGGGTGAAGTCCTAGTCACTTGGTTGGGCCTACACTCTATCCACTTTGCTTTGTGCTTCTTAGCTGAAATGAAGGCCCCCCCACCTGGTGGATGCTGCTGCTGCCCTAGAGAATTACATCTATTCATGACACACCCTACCCAATGGCAACTTATTGGACATGTCATTTTCATTGCTGCCTTTCTCTGTGGCCATGGATGGTATGGGTGTGCTAAGAGGGCCCTCTTTGATTCATATTTGGATTCAGCCCAAATCAGGGACAGTGATTCGATTTGTTGATTTGGATCATTGTCCCTGATTTGATTCGGCTGAATCTGAATCTGAAGATTCAATGCTGATTTGGAGAATTAGCAATTCAGCCATAGACACAGCTTTAAATGTTTTTTCTACATCCTTTGAGGTGCCAACATGGCTTGTGAAAGCTGCAATGCTGGGGTGGATGGAGCGTCCCACAGGAGCATGGGGGGCCCTCCACGTGCTTGGCAGTGAACCTGGAAGTGGACCATAAGTACTTCCAGTCCACTTTCAGGTCAGCCAGGGAGCACATGGGTGGGAGGTTGTGTCTTCCCAGATCAGCAATTGGCCAGGGGGTGACCCCATGGGCCCCCCCAAACCCAAGAGGCACCAGTCACTGAGCTGGGGGGGGGAGGGTGTGGCCCTGTGTAGGATGATTCAGAGTGACCTAAACCAATTGGAGGATTGGGCCAAAAGGAATCTCATGAGGTTTAACAAGGACAAATGCAAACTCCTGCACTTAGGACAGAACAATCCCATGCACCAGTACAGGCTAGGGGCTGACTGGCTGGGCAGCAGCTCTGCAAAAAAGGGCCTGGGGGTTACAGTGGAAAATGAGAAGAATATGAGCCAGCGGTGTGCTCTTGTTTTCAAGAAGGCTAATTACATACAGGGCTGCATTGGTAGAATTATTGCCAGTAGGTAAAGGGAAGTAATTGTTCATCTCTTTTCAGCACTGGTAAAGCCACATCTGGAGTACTGTGTTCAGTTTTGGGCTACCCATTACAGAAAGGATTTGTATAAATTGGAAACAGTCCAACAGAGTGTGACAAAAATGCTGAGGGGGCTGGGGCACATGACTTATCAGAACAGGCTGAAGGAACTGGGCTTACTTAGTCTAAATCAAAAAGAGACTGAGATGGGACTTAACAGCAGCCGCCAACTATCCAAAGAGGAGCTTAAAAGAGCATGGAGCTAGATTATTCTTAGTGGTGGCAGAAGACAGAACAAGGACCAACAGCCTCAAGTTGCAGGAAGGGAAGTTTAGGTTAGATCTTAGGAATAATTTTCTCACTAGGAGGGTAGCAAAACACTGGAACATGTTATCCAGAGAGGCAGTAGAAACTGTGTCTTTGGAAGTTTTTAAGACCTGGCTAGACAAAGCTTTGGCTGGGAAGATCTAGTTGGGGATGGTCCTGCTTTGAGCAGGTTAGACTAGGTGACCTCCTGAGGTCCCTTCCAACCATAACTTTCTATGATTCTATGATTCTATGAAGACACTCTTCCATGCCTTCCTCAACTTCCCCTAGCTGTAGTCCCTCTTTCTTGCCTTCATAGCCCTTTTTAGCATGCTGGACTTGGACTTTTGTGAGACATCATACATTTTGTCTATCCTATACTGAGCAACTGAGTTACTTTGACATGTCTTGCCAGTTTCCTGCTAGGTCAGTCCAAGACAGCAGCAGATCATCAGGAACCAGCTCGCAGAGGCTAGCTTTGATGACACCCTCCACCTTTTTTGGTTCCTACTCTGGGCACATGTCCCATGAATTGGGGCAATTCACTCTGCAGCAGAACATGGATGAATTTGTGTTACAGTGGACTATCAAAGGGGTACTCTGCATGGTGGAAGATAGGTATCTAGTTCAAAAAGTATGACTATGTGAAGAGCATGGGGGGATGTGAAAGGGGTTTCAGTCTTTGCTTACAATGGTAGGTTTTACTGATAAATGCTTTTATGCACAGTCTCTAAAAGTCTAAAAGTTCTTCTTACTTTCATTCTTTCATGTTTATCTGGCTCCAGCTGTGAAGTTTATAAAATAATACTTCTATACCTATTTTGCCTGGAATGTCTGGAGAGCTTGTCATTGTTCTGTTCCAAATTTCCTTGAGCATCTAATCAGCTTCATCAATAAAGTTTTTTTAAGAATGAACTGCATACTACAATCCTGCAAAAATCCAAGTATTTAAGTATCCCATAATCTGACAAAATATAGTGTAACCTCTCACAACTATCATTTTGTAAGGTCAGACTTGTAGGTTCTTGCAATCATGCAAACAACCATCCTAGTGGCATAGGGGGTGCATGGGGGTGCACATGCACCCCCTGAGAATGCCAGTGCACCCCCTGACTGACTGTGCTCACCACTTAGATGATGGGCAGGGGGGCAGGTGGGAGTGCCAGTGCCCACCCTGCAAGCACTGGCCAATCGTTGCAGCTGCTCCCAGAAGTGGCCCCAGCCACTTCCAGAAGTGGCTGCAGCAATTGGCTGCAGTGATTGGCCATCATGGGATCGGCCGCAGGGGGGGACCCCGCTTCCGGCAGTGAGAACAGCTGCAGGGACCCCTCCCTAGTCGGCAGGACTGGTCACGGGGTGGGGGGCACATACTCCCCCTCCCTTGACTATGGCGGCACCAGATGCCCTTGAACAGTCCTGATTTCAGAAATGATGGAATACTTGCAACACCCAGTAACTGAAATTCTTTTCTTTTTCAGAACATCTGAAAAATAAAGTTGGCTCTTTAGTTGATGAAAAATTAACTTGGATACCTTATTTTAGCCAATCAGTTTAAAATTTTGGCCTAAGTGACTTGCTCAAATTGACAGATGAACCAAATGAGTACCACTCAGTGCTACAGCCAGGAGCAGAATTGAAGGCTAAGATTTTCTTAATTGTCTGCATAAAGACACGTTCTCTAGGCAGCTAAATGAGTGGTGTTCAGAAGTGCTAAGTACCCAGCTGTTTCATTTAAAGTCAAAAGACAAAATGACTGTAAGAATGTGATTTTGAAAATTTTGGCACAGATCATCCAATTTCCAATCATATATGAAAGTTGCTGAAGAAATATTTGTTGCTCTTGCTTTTCTTCTTTGTATCATAGAATCATAGAAAATTAGGGTTGAAAGAGATCTCAGGAGGTCATCTAGTCCAACACCTTGTTCAAAGCAGGACCAGCCCCAACTAGACCATCCAAGACAAGGCTTTGTCTAGCTGGGTCTTAAAAAACTCCAAGGATGGAAATTGAACAACCTCTTTGGTAACCTATTCCAGTATTTTCCTACCCTTTAGTGAGAAAGTGTTTTTTCCTAATATCTAACCTAAACTTCCCTTGCTGCAACTTGAAACCATTGCTCCTTGTTTTTTTTCTTGCCACCACTGAGAACAGTCTAGCTCCATCCACTTTGGAACCACCCTTCAGGTAGTTGGAGGCTGCCATTAAATCTTCCCTCAGTCTTCTCTTCTCCAGACTCAATAAGCTCAGTTTCCTCAGCCTCTCCTCATAAGTCATGTGCCCCAGCCCCCAACCACTTTTTTGCCCTCCACTGAACTCTCTCCAACTTGTCCACATCCTTTCTATAGTGCAGGTCAAAAACTGGACACAGTACTCCAGATGTGGCCTCATCAGGTCTGAATAGAGGGGAATAATCATTTCCCTCAATCTGCCGGCAACACTCTGATTAATGCAGCCCAGTATGGTGTTAGCCTTCTTTGTAATAAGGGCATGCTCTTGGCTCATATTCAGCTTCTTGTCCACTGTAATCCCCAGGTCCTTTTCTGCAGAGCTGCTGCTTAGCCAGTTGGTCCCCAGTCTGTCAGGGATTGTTCTGTCCTGAGTATAGGCTTTACACTTATCTTTATTGAATCTCATGAGATTGGTCCAAACCTCCAATTTATCAAGGTCTCTCTGAAGAACTTTAATTTAAGGTCTGTCTGAAGAACCATAATTAAAACTCCTGAATCTTTGAATAATTGAGAGTTAGAACATTGAATTAAGTGGGTGTAGGACTGAGCCCCAAGGGCCTTGTTACATGTTATACTGTGAGCTACATAAATACTGATATTTGTTTATTCTACCCTGAGTTTGGAGCAGTCACACTTCAGACCAGCAGAAGCCTGGAGGACTGAAAGGTAAGAATCCCCCTCCTCCCATTTAGGGCTTCCCACGTGCCCTGCAAGGATCCTCTGGCTCCCCCTCATGCCCCCAGTGTTCACCCCATGCCTTCCCCTGTTCCAAGGGCATTACTTACTTGTGGCTACCTGTAATGCCTGTCCTGGAGGAGCAGCCAGGAAAGGGTTAACCAGCCTACTTGGCCATTACTGCTATCAGGCTGCTGTTCTATTGGCCGAGGGAGGTGCAGTGGTGGCAGTGGCAGGGCATTCAGTTTAACCTTTCCCTGTCTGCTCCCCTGGGGCAGGGCAGGCGGCACAAGCAGTGACAAATAAACAGGGGAGGGGGCAGGGGAGAGCAGTGAGCAGGGCTCTGGGGTACTTGGTGGTGGGGGAGGGAGTAGGCCTGATCTGAGATAGCGGGGGAGGGAAGGTGGGTGGGGTTTACACTAAGGTTTAGCTTAGAGTGGCCTAGAGCTAGATAACACAGATAAAAAATAAACCTGCTCTGGAGTGGCATAACTTTGAGCTGCATAACATGTGCTTAAAAACAGTTTCATGTGTTAATGTATGGACAGTCCAGGAGTTAAGAGCTCCACGAGCTGCCAAAAATTACCGTTTAACAAGACCATAAGTGTAAATGGCAAAATGAATGCAGAAAGCCAGTAGGTCCTTCTATGTATTACCACCGGCACAATCACCACTCTAAGAAGATTTATGAGACATTTCTAGGAACCTCAGCATTTGGGCTGAGCATGTATTAAAAGCTAGATTAATCAGAAAAAGTAATAACAGTTTGTTAGATAACATTTTTTATATTCTAAAGTATAAATTGCCTCCATATTTATTAAAGTGCTACGGAAGATAAATAGTTGAGGTGACATTTGTTTATAGAAAAATAAGTGGTGAATGTTATTGTTTATAGAAAATTACACATTAAAATAATATATCAGGAAAGATGACAGCTAAATTTACAGTAATTCCAGGTAATGCTTCCTTTATGTCAAATTTTACATTCCATAGTTTTAGAAGAATCGCACTCCTATCTGTTGCGGGGAGAGGAGATTAAAAACAAATCACGTGGTTACGTTTGTTCAATAAACTTGTGACTAGTTCTAATTCATTTCAAGTCTGACTTATTCACAATATGTGAAGTTAAATATTTGCAAAAGTCATGTCAGAAATATTGCCAAATCTTTATCCTTTCTTCTAGCTTTTTAATTTCATGTTCATGTGTGTTCTGCTTTCTAAAACACACATAACAACACACATGTAAAAAACTATGTATGTTTAATAATTGTTAGCATCTAAATAATTGCAACTACAGATCGTTGAATAACAGGACAACATTCTCATGAAATGCTGACCAAATTTTTCTTTTAAAATTGTTAAAAAAAAATGATTCCCAGATTAAGACCTAGGAAATTATTATTCACACAGTTTAAGTAGAATAGTATAGAAAACTTAGTCACAACCTTGGCAATGGTGCCATTTCACTGAGATAGGTTATCTGCAAGATTGGTCAATACTGAAAAAAAACCACGTAGTTAGAATTGAATATATTTTCCCAAAGAAAATATCCAAAGAAAAACTTAGTTTCAAAATTACGTTTCTAAAGAAAAGTTGTTCCTAGGAAATGAAAACATTTGCATTTAATAACTTAGTAATAATAACTAATAAATTGTGTGTGTCAGAGTCCCCCCAAATTATTTGGATTTCCAGTAAGAAATCTGCTTTACACCATCTAGAGTAAACAGCTCAAAGTACTTGCAGTAGTTAAAGGTTTGATCTTAGCAGTATTTGAGCAGGAATTTACTTATGAAAAGCATGTGCGTATTTCCATTGGAAGTTACATATGTGTAGTGGAGCCTGCAAGCCACAGGCTATATATATATGTAAGCCATATATGTGTCTCCCTGTCTGTCTGTCTGTCTATTTATCCACACACACACACGCACAAAATTAATATTATATTTTGTTTCTGTAATTGGGATTATTTAGATACTAACAATTATTAAACATAACATAGTTCTTTATATGTGTATGATCTATACACACACACACACAGAGTAATATATTGTTACTTCTGGAAGATGCTGATTCAAATCCTTTTATGTAGAGTAGAAAATGAACCCCAGGCCTCTCACACTGTTGCTGAATGCTTTCATAATAGTGTAATGTGTGGCAGGGTACCAATTTTTATCTCTCTGTTGGGTCTAATATAATAGGGGTGCTCTGACAATTCTGACTATTCCAGGCAGGATAGTTAAGAGAAAATATATCTGAAGATCTTGACAGAGATTAGGCAGAATTCTGTTTCCCTCAGCAGATACACAAAAGAAGGTCCAAAAAAAAAAAGGGATACAGAAGAATGAAGTGTAAGAGCTCTTCTGGTTCTCTTATCAGCCCTATAGCTATAAGGGCTATAAATTATCAGAGGCGGACTGGCCAAGTTCGCTGATGACACCAAACTTTGGGGCAAAGCATCCACACCAGAAGACAGGTGGGTGATCCAGGCTGATCTGGACAGGCTCAGCAAGTGGGCGGACGAGAATCTGATGGTGTTCAACGCCGATAAATGCAAGGTTCTCCACCTTGGGAAGAAAAATCCGCAGCATCCTTATAGGCTCGGCAGTGCTATGTTGGCTAGCACTGTGGAAGAAAGAGACTTGGGGGTCATCATTGACCACAAGATGAACATAAGCCTGCAATGCGATGATGCAGCTAGTAAAGCGACCAAAACGCTGGCTTCCATCCATAGATGCTTCTCAAGCAAATCCTGGGATGCCATTCTCCCCTTGTACTCGGCCTCGGTGAGGCCACAGCTGGAGTACTGCATCCAGTTTTGGGCTCCACAATTCAAAAAGGACGTGGAGAAGCTTGAGAGAGTCCAGAGAAGAGCCACGCACATGATCAGAGGTCAGGGAAGCAGACCCTACGATGACAGGCTGAGCACCCTGGGGCTCTTTAGCCTGGAAAAGCGCAGGCTAAGGGGTGATCTGATGGCCACCTATAAGTTTATCAGGGGTGACCACCAGTATCTGGGGGAGCGTTTGTTCACCAGAGCGCCCCAAGGGATGATGACTAGGTCGAATGGTCATAAACTACTGCAGCAACATCAATTCCAGACCGATATGGATGCCCTGATCCTCACCTGGAACCTGCCAGGAGAATCCACAGCTGATGCTGGCACTGCTTCTGGTGCTCACAGCAGGAGCTGGTGTAAGGTGTGGACAGAGCCAGAATGTTGTGGTTTGGGTGGGGAGGGGGAGAGAGAGGGAGACAAAGAAAGAAAGTTGTAGCCTGTGAGAGGATTGGAGAGTGCAGGGGCACTTTGGGCAGAGAGGAGAGGGAGAGAGACACAGTTTGGGTGGCCTGGAGAGAACACTGGTCATGGCAGTGGTGGGGAGGAACTGCAGGGCAGCCCCAGTGCAAGCTCTGGGCAGCTGCAGTGAGAAGAGCCCTGGCAGCAGGGAGGGGGAGGCAGCCACACCTGTCACCAGGTCCCGATTTTCCTGGTGCCCAGCAGGAGCTTCTGCTCAGCTGCCACTGACACCCCTGTGTCCTAGCCACTGAAGATGAAGCCAAACTTCAGCTCCACCCCCTTCTCAGGGTAAAATGGTGGCCTGG
The DNA here is from genome assembly GCF_000455745.1 of Alligator sinensis. Classification (NCBI taxonomy): domain Eukaryota; kingdom Metazoa; phylum Chordata; order Crocodylia; family Alligatoridae; genus Alligator; species Alligator sinensis. The sequence continues at coordinate 903,154 of NW_005842454.1, read as the reverse complement.
AGCTGGCATTTGTGGGGGGCGGGGGACGGTTGGTGCCTTGCTGAGCTGCCCCTGCTGAAGCTGCTGCCCGCTCATCCCATGCTCATCCCATGCCAGTTCCCTGCCCATCCACAGCCCTATCCCACATAAGGAGTTTTGATGAGCTGTTGCACAGGGTGGGGGTGCTGGCCTGACCCACGACAGCTCCACAAAACTCCCTATGTGGCCCATGGGCCCAAATAATTGCCCACCCCTGTTCTATTGTATATCCATCCTCCCATATACATGGAGACAGAAGTTCTGTATACAGATGTGGTCTGTGAGGCCCTCAAAGGTCTGATATATGTGAACATTTGCCACATGATGGATATATGCCCAGCATCTCCTGGGTGGTTTTGAGAGGGCTTCTAGGGAGGGCAGAGCTGGCCTAGTTAGCTGGGATCCTTGTGCACAATGTTGTAGCTTCAAGCTCAAGTTAGAAACCTTCTTCGACCTTCTGTCCAGTTGTCCCCTGAAATTCCCAGCTGACACCATAGTCCAGTGCCCATCACCCACAGTTGCTTAGCACTGTAGGATTTAGGCAATCCTGTGTATGCCCAAAGCAAATGCCTAGGGACTTCAGGCACCTCTAGTACCTGAGCAGGGTATCAACATTTGAGACTTAAGATGCTTACAGTAGCAGTTAGATGCTACTTACATGGCTAAAACATTGTGTGGATTAGATCCTTAAACCTAATCTATCACATAATATATATTATCCATAGGCTAAAGTGTTACAACCCATACAACAGAATAGTTAAGACTACAATGATTTTAAGAGGGCAGGGCAGATGCTCCTGGCCAAATGAGAAATCAGGGTGCAAGAATTATAGTTGGACACTAAAACAGAAACATATTGGGTAATATAAGAATAGGATAAGAATAGGATTCTCACTGGTATAGTGGGGCCTCTCTTGTCTTTGATAGATGTCAGTCTCCTTGAAAGTAAGAAGGTAGGGATGCTGTGAAGTGGGACCAGGGTGACTCAGAAGAGGATCTTTGCTTTCTAGGAGATTGTGATTTGGATCCATTAACTCAAAAGGAAAACATATTTTATTTAGTTTGTAGTGAAGCATAAGATTAGATGAGATTAAAAACACATGTAGGATGTTTAGGCTGTAATCACCAAAATGAATTTAGGCACTGAAAAGCTTGACTATAAGAAATTAAAATGCCTTAATATTACATTGGTCACAACTGCTTCCAAATGTTTTCTCATATATTACTTCATTATCCACTGACTGAATTTTGTAATCATCTTGTTTTCTGATCAGTGCAATATCATTTTAACTCACCTTCAGCATATATTATTCTGAAAACATATTGCTTTTAGATTGCTACAAAGTTTGTCAAAATGTTATAGTATCTTCTTTCAATTACAGTACAATATTTTAGTTGAAAATACATCAATACTATGTATAATATCACTTCTATACATTACATGTAATACTTCTGTAGAAGAAATTGTATGTACTAAAGCCCTTCTCATTTACTATGTGCTCTGTCTTTTGTTCACTCAGTTCAACTAATTCTGCCTTGTTATACTGTTATAGTGATGATTGGTTTAGCCTTATTACTCAATCCTACTTATATTTATTACATATTTATTGCACTTAGTACCTTGAGATAGCTCTCACAGTGAGTTCTTGCAGGGTAGAGTACAGGAAGACCCCAAATACTGTCATTCAATGTAATGGAGGAGGAAAGAGTATCTGCTTCCTTATATGCAGACAAGGCTCTTTGGGAAATAGGATATCTTTTATTCGATCAACTAAATAGTTGGAAAAAAATGTTCTTTACAAGCTTTCAGGCACATAGACCCTTCTTCAGGCATAAGGAGACTCTGCTGGTGTTTGGGTATTCTCCTGGGTAGAATAGAAGCTTAAGTCAATATGCAAAAGGCAGGTCTGTAAAATGGAAATGCATGGAAGGGAAGATCAGAGGGCATGGGAGTTAATAGGTGCGAAAGAGGCTGGTGGTTGGAAATGGGGAATGTTAACCTGGTGATAGAGTGTAGCTGGCAAAATGTAGAGAGGTTCCCTGATGCTTTCTTATATATCATTTATTTACCAGACAAATATACAGTCAGTAACGTGTTTCCTATAATTTCCTCTTCACCCTATGTGGAAGATGTATGAGGGACTCAGCTTCTGGACTTCCCTGGATCCTTCTGTTCTCTGTAATACTCTCCACAACAAGCACCACCAAAGACCACCAGGACCTGCTTCTGTCCTGCTGTAATCAGTCATCTACTCCCACCCTTCTCCTTCAGCTGTGATGTCATATAACGTTTTAGCAGAAGCCTGGGTCTCCTGGACCCCTTTCATCATCCCCCAAATGTAAATACCTACTCATATTTATAAAATGGAAATCTATTTATGTGATTGTGCAAACCCATCTAAAATACAAACATGCCCTGGGAGCTGACAAAGAGAAAAGGGACTGCTGCTTGCTGGACCCTCAGGGGGTGGTAATTTTCTGGAACAGCCATTAAGTTGTATGAAAACAAGGGGAGGAAAAATAATTGTGCTTTGAGACTAGTGGAGTCTGCCTATTTAGAAATTGTTCTGGGGGAACTTCCTTTGAAGCATTTTATTCTCATATCCACTTATGCATTTACTTCTCACCTCCTGGAATATCAATAACAATGTTTTTAATATTTATGTTAATATTAACCATTATTATAACTATGCCATTAAGGCAAGGTTACAAATTATCTGGGTGTGTGGCTTGATTTAGGCATTTCTCTAGCTAAATTTTAAGTGTCTGACAACGTTTGGTACCTAGGGTCTCTAATACAGTCACTGGAGAGACTTTATCCAGGCCAGAAAAATGAGATTAACTCTTGTAAGTACAGTTGATATTAAAACATTTATCAGCTTACATTCCTTTTTCATTGAACTTTAACTCTTTTTATAATTGCAATTGTTCTTTCCTATTTTACAAATAAAGAAAAATATTTACCAGTAAAAATACTGTAAATACATCTTAGAGGTCAGTGACAAACATTAGAGCATATATGACAACTAATTACTGAATAACTCAACCTCCAAAACCTTCATTTGAAGAACTCCTACTGACTTCAGCAGGGAATGAATGCTAATGGTTTTAGAATAGGATGCACAGCTAAGATTAAATAATGAAAGCTTCTTGTTTCCCGCATTCTCCATTGCTACATCTTCATGTTCTGCAGAAGAGTTGTCCAGCTTCTCAGTGGCTGGGAGTTGCATGCCCTGCAGTGAGGGACATATGCACCAGTGAGGGACATATACTGTGGGGGCCACAGAAGTGCAGGCTATAATGCCCCAGGCACTCCTCACTGCACCAGATGCACAAGTGCTCCTTACCATTTCCCTGCACTCCTCCCCACTGCTGCACTGGGTTCATGGGTTCTTCCATTGAACCAAATACATAGGCATGTCTCCCCTCTGCTGCACTGGATGTGAGAGTCCACAGGTACAGGTGCCCTGGCACCCCACTCAGCTCCCTGCTTGTGGGCTCCTCCTCTACCACACCACACTGGCCCATGCCATGTGGTTTCCCAATGCAACTGGCTGTGCCAACGTTCTCTGCCACAACCCTTGTGGGAAGGCAGGAAGCCAGAGGGAGGGTGAACTCAGAGCCTTCAGGTGCTGCTGCTGCAACCAAGTAATGGGAGAGAGTGATGGCTGAGTGGAAGCTCAGGCATCATAAACTGACCCTTCACCGGGTTTATGTAACCCATGTGCTGCCATTTGAATAGCTCTGTTCTAGTGCTAGTCACATTATGTTAAAGATGATGCCTCTCCCTGTCATTTTTCCTTTCCACTGCCTGAACTTGAACATATGAAATAGTGTCCCTATTACATCCAGTGGGAATTCTGTTCTCCCATCTACTTTGTCTGTTCCAGGAGCTTCCACAGATTTCCAAGGGGCAGTTAATAAAAACTGAGTTATATTAGTTCTCTGGGTAGGATGACCTGTAGGATTATTATTTCTTATTGGTTTGATTCTCTGAAGATCTGTTGCATTTGGAAACAAATGCAGCAGGGCACCTTTGGTGACTACCAGTTTAAGCTTGAACAGCCTGTGGAGCAGTTGGCAGGTGCACTGAAGTCTAACAAGGCAGTCACATGACCCCAGGAAGGCTCCTGGATTGGAGGATGGGTCTGAGCAGCGTCAATATAAATCTAGGGCTGGCAGTTACATCTAGGGAGCCAGTGAGAAAACAGTCCAGCTGGAGCTGCTGCTCCCAGAACACCTAGAAGTCAAGGGGAGGAACTATGGAGATGGAGGAGGTTTCTGGTCCTGGGGCATGACCTAAAAGTATACCCTGTCAAGGTAGGATGATGGGGTGGGGCTGCCTGTGGCAGGGTAGTCCCCACAAAATGCCACACCAGTTGCCTCCCTAGTGAAAGGTGTGTGTGGAGCACCTTATAGCCCCATCCCCCACATCCTGGTGGGTAACCCCATAGTAGGGACAGACAGGGTCCAGGCACATCAATAGGCACCTGAGGCCTGAGTGGGCCAGAGGCTGAGTTGGAGGCCCAGGTAGATCGACAGTTTCCTGAGGCCCAAGAGGCATAAGGTGCAGAATCCCCAGTGAGGGGACAGTGTAGTGGTCCCAGTGGGGGGACATGTTATGGAACACCTGAGTAGTGGACCATGTAGAGTAGGGTCCATATGGGACCTAAAGGGCTGCACATGGATTGCATAGAATAGTGTCCATGCAGGTAGACCTGAAGGGCTGTGTAGGGGCACGTAGGGTAGGGTGTGTGTGATGATCCTGAAGGACTGTGCATAGGCTGGCCCCAGAAGTTGGATTGAGTTGAGGGCCCTGTGAGGGGCCCCAGCAAGGGGGTCTTGTGGCCAAGGTAAGTCTCCAGACACCTGAGACCAAATTTGGGCCAGAGGCTGAGTGCAGCTCAGCAATGAACCTGGAAGAGTAATAGTAAGTGGTTTGGGCCAGTGGTCTAGTGCAGTAATGGGCCGGGGGAAGTTAGGAATGATTTTGATGCCATCAAGATCGTTTCAGGCTGGACATAAGGAAGAACTTCTTTACTGTCCGAGCCCCCAAGGTCTGGAACAGCCTGCCACCGGAGGTGGTTCAAGCGCCTTCATTGAACACCTTCAAGATGAAACTGGATGCTTATCTTGCTGGGATCCTATGACCCCAGCTGACTTCCTGCCCTTTGGGCGGGGGGCTGGACTCGATGATCTTCCGAGGTCCCTTCCAGCCCTGATGTCTATGAAATCTATGAAATCTGTGAGGCATGGAACACGGTAAAGGGGAGGCATTGGACACATTAAAGGAAAGATCAGAGCTATGTATTATGCCATTGGCATCGGGCATTAAATGAGCAGCCTCCCACCTTGTTAACTTCTATTAATTATATCAAAGGTGTGGCAGGCGAATAAGGTAGGTGGACTGCCCTAGACAGGTGGGTGGGCCAATGATTTGACTGGCCCCAGGATGGTCCCCTGTTATAACATCTTCCAAATGCCTCGCTCCCACTCATCCCCACCATTCCCTTTATCTTTAGGACATACATCAAAAGTAGTTCTCAGGTTTTCCTATTCTTTCAGGCTTCACCCTCACCCCACAACTTCCCTGGTTTCTGCACAAGAAGGGACATATACATTTACCTATGTGCAGAATTTTTTTCAATAGGATTCTCAAGTACTTAAAACTCATATATTCTTAGATGTTTTCTTGTATCAGTATTCTGAGTGACAACTAGGTGGAAACAAACAAAAAAAGAAACATGATACCCTCCTAGCAGGGGGGTTATCCAAATTACTCTTAACTGCTTTTTCTTGCCTCGTGCTACAAAACACATTTCAGGAAGCTCCCCTATAATTTTCTCTCTTATGTGTACATTACATACCACCACAGAGTATTTGTGAAGTTCAAGCTTCTCCAAGATAGAGTTCAGTACAGGAATTTCAAATCTTGCATAATTTAATATTTTTCATCTCTAAGATGTGTCAATACAAACTAAATCTGATGTGTAACAAATCACAAAGTCCATGAATAATAAATCAAGGAAATAAAAAAAAAAAAAATCCTACCACAATATCTTTATAGATAGATAGATACACAATTCAGGTTTCTTACCATCATATTATATCCCCAGTCATTTATATATATACACAGATAAATATGTAGATATCTATCTATGTATCTATATATTAAGGGTGTGTGAAGCTTCATTTCCTGATTGGATTCTGCAGAGATTCAGCCCAATTCGGTGGCCGAATCTCCAAATCTGACTCGAATTAGAGGATCCTTTAGTCTCTCCGAATCAAATCATTAACATCCAAATTGATTCAAAGAAATTTGGAAAGATTCAGAGATTCGGACATAGACACAGCTTAATTTTTTTTTTCTACATAGCAGGTATCTGCAATGCTGGGGTGCATGGAGTGTCCCACAGAAGTGTGGGGGGCTCCCCAGCATGCTCCCCAGCAGACCCAGAAGTGGACCATAGGTACATCGGGTCCAATTCTGGGTTTACTGCAAAGCATGTGGAGGGCCCACCCTCCCACGCTCCTGTGGGACACTTCATCTGCCCCAGCATCGCAGAGTTCACAAGCTGTGCTGGTACCTCAAAGTATGTAGAAAAAACATTTATAGCTGTGTCTGTGTCTAAGTTGCTGACTCTCTGAATCAGCATTGAATCTTCAGATTCAGATTCAGATTCAGTTGAAATGAATCAGGAACAGTGATCCGAATCAACATATTGAATCACTGTCCCCGATTTGTGCCGAATCCAAATTGAATAGAGCCCGCTTTGCACACCCCTATCTGTATATCTGATTTGCATACCCCTATCTGTATATCTATCTGTATATATATATAAATGACTGGGGCTATAATAAGGAAATTATCTATCTATCTATCTAGATATCTATGACTGGGGATAAAATATGAATGTTATGAAGCCTGAATTGTAACATTGGCATTGCTGAAATGTAAATCACATAGGTTGTTTTGTGGGGTTTTTTAAATTCAACTACACTATTTCTAAGGCTTTCACCTGAAGTGTTGAAATACTTTTTACAATTTTAAACTCTTGTTGTTTTTGTTGATAAGGTTCAACTTTCCATAGGATAAATTCAGTTTTTTTTCTTTAATTAATTTATCTGAAAGTAACTAGAATGTAAATGAAACAATGCCCTTTTAGATAATATATTGCAATCTTACTGGACGGAGATGTAGTTGAAAGTGCTGACCATTTATGTGCTTGTTATTAAACTGTACTTTTTTTTTTTTTTTAAGTGAAAGAGCAACCAAACAGAATTTCACTGGTTCTGACACTTGTTTTAAAGTTCAGATTTAAATTCTCAGTAAAAATCATAGGTTCCCCCACCCAATTCAATCCACCCATTTCAGCAAACCATCAGAGCCTATCTTATAAGTGACTTCCTTTCCCTATGAATGTATTTGAGGGACAAGCTATTGGCATACATTAACTTTAGTAGAAAACCCTATCTTCCCCATAGAATTAACAATCCTACAGGAATTTTCCTGGCTGGTATGCCCACATCTTTATTGATCTTGGCTTTCCATCTCAGGTTGTCACCTCTTCCTTTAGTCCCTCAAGTCTTCTCTTCCCCCTACCTAAGGAACATATTCTTAGAGCAGCTTACAACATTCTTGGACTAGGGAAGGCTTATTATAATAATGATGATACGATAATAATATGGTAATCATGAAGAGATGTCAATAAGATTGGGACTTGAGATAGAGAATAATTGATTTATCCAAGGTCAAATAGTGGAGGAGCAGAGATTTAAAAAAAATGTTTTGACTAAGCTAAATGCACACATTTATACTGGTGTCCTAATTACTGGACTGTCATGGCTCCATGTTTGAGTACAATTCACCCTTGAAACTCAACTCTATCCACCCACACCCAGGGCCTGTTGTCATGCAGATAAATTCTCAGTTCTAGGAGTCCTTTATGTCTTTGCATAGGGGAACTGCCCTCAATCTATACCCAATCTCTGTGTGGAAGCACTGAATGGACACTCAGGACCTCAACTTTAAAACAGTATGGCCATGTCCACACCTGATGTAGATGTTTGGTTCCTCAGGGACAATTAGCAGCAGCAACCTTGCACAGCTTCTAGGTCTCCTTGGGGAATATCCATGCCATGTACCCTCTGGCATGTGGCAAGTTACCTCAGGGGCACTAGGGGAGGCTGGGGCCAGCACTGGGTTAGCCCTAGCAGCCTTACCTATGGTCTGGGGGCCTGCTGGGGCAGCTGCAGTGGTGATTCAGTTGTGTGGAGCCTGGCTGGCAGTCGCAGTGCAGCTCCAAGAGGCCCAGCTCTACTTTTTAGTGGTGTGCACTGCCCATGTGTGGACTGCTCTGCTTTTTTTCTCCATGGATTTTTTGACCAGATATCCAGAGGTCAAAAAACCCTCTGCACTGATCCCCATGTGGGGAACAACTGAACATGAGGTATGTGGAGTCACAGACATGTCTGTGGCATCACAACAGCACAGCCACACTCATCTGGATGCAGCCTATGAAGTGAGAAATGAGCAGGTACCACAGTCAGTAATCTATTTCAACATTGCTTGTTCTGGAGGAGATAAATTGACCCTGTCAGGTAACTCTGTGAAGCCTGATATGTGTCAAGAAAAACTATTATATGTGTACCCAGTATCCCAGGTACAAAAAGATCTCCATATTTTTTCATCAAAAGAGAAAGTTTAAGAGATGGCCTTCTCCTTTCCATGTGCTTCCTTGTGGTAGTTAGGAATTAGTCTTTTTCTTCCATTACCATAGAAATACATGGCTATAACCCTGTTTTTGAGGCCTGTGGGGTAGTGTGAGAGAGGAAGAGAAAGCCAAGAGAGGCAGTCCCCACCCTGCTGGAGATTTTCCTCATTCCCCATGACAGTTGGGGAAATGCCTGAATGAGAGACTCAGGTATGCCAGTTCTGGAACAGACTGAGCCTCCAGATTGAAAGCAGAGAGGGTGTGACCCAGGAGTAGAGTGGGCTGATAAACAAGTGGCCAAACACACAGCTAGCAGAGAGACAGGTGTGGGGCCCAGGAGAGGTATGGGTTGACAAGAGAGTGGCAGGCCAAGTGGCTGGAGGGTGGAGTAGCAGGGAAATGCAACAAGGAGACAGGGCTTAGAGCTAGGAAGCTCCACCTGGCCCATGGAGGGAGAGGAGCTAGCTGTGTGCCCCAACAGAAAAACACTGGGGAGGAGCTCATGGAAAAA
>NW_005842454.1:892957-893880 GCF_000455745.1 Alligator sinensis | reverse complement strand
GGCGTCTGAACCCAGGACAGGAGTGGGGCAGAGTGCCAAGCATGACTGGAGTGGGCTGCATCTGGCCACACAAGTACTGTAGCAAAAGCCCCAGTTTTTCTTTTTTAATTTATTTTAAAATGCATTCCCTCCCCTTCCCCAACCATTTCTGACTTTTTCTCTCCCTCTCTATTCCCGATAAATATAAGTAAGCTCAGATGTAAGGGAAGCTTTAACTTTTTATTTTAGGTAGTAAGTTTTATTTTTCTCTCCCCTCTTTGCACATAAGTGCCCTGCTATTTTGATATAGATATCCACTGTTTTATAAGTGATAATTATTATGTTTGTATTGATTTTTTTTCTGCTTTTGTATTGTGTGATTACTGTTTTAGGCCTATATATGTAAGTTAGCATAAGTCATGTCAAGTTTCCATCTTGTAATGTCAAGCCTCCATCTTATCCCCATGCCCGGTTGTGTAACCTATGACTCATACTTTCCCTCCTATGTAACTTGGTTCCTGAATGAATGGGGATGAATGAGGGTGCTTGAGATGCAATGGCAGTAGGTCTAAAAATAGCTGCCTCTGAATGACCAAACCATCAACACGAATACCTGGACCAACAACCCAGCCCTTGGAACCACCCTCAGCATTCAAGAAAGAAAAAATGAGTCAACTCACCATTGTGCCAAGGCTGCATATGCTCAGTAAGAACATCTGGAGCCCTGTGGAACAGGACTGACCTTGCCTGGACAGGCCCTCCCCATAGGAGATCAGAGGTAGTCTGCCCCATAAAAAGGGGTAGTGAAGACTGACTCCTTGGGGTGTCCTCTCCATCTGGACCAGCACCATGCCACACCACCTATCCACCCAGAAGCTCTGCTGGAGATCCCCCTCTGGACAACACCTACTGCACAAAGACCCCTTTCCAGCCTGGATAGGTAG
>NW_005842454.1:888726-892840 GCF_000455745.1 Alligator sinensis | reverse complement strand
GACTGTTCCCTCCTTGCCCCCACTTGTCTGCCCCCCACCCTACAATCTCTAAGTTGCCAGCCTCAGTTTCTAGCCCTAATCTACCTTAAGTAACCCCAAGCCTCAGTTCCTCAGCCAGCTTTTCTCTAGTTTATCGGTTCTAATCTCAGTTCTAGCAACTTTCACTCCCTACACTTTAACTCTCTCTCACCTTAACCTTCCCCCAAGTATCCCAGGTACCCCAAGCACACACATACACACTGTACCATCCAAGTTAGGAACTTACCTGTGTTTATGTGTAGGTGGGTTGTATGTGTATGAACTGGTGAGTGTGTGCGTATGTGTGTGTGTGTATGTGTGTGTGTGTATATATATATATATATATATATATATTATATGTCATTGTGTGCATGATATATGGATTAGTGATCTGTGTATGTGTACTGAGTGTGAGGGTATGGACAATTGATTTTTGTCTAACTTTTGGGGTGTATAGTGTATGTGCTTGAATTGGTGATAGGTATGCATGTGCCTAGGCTGGTTGGGATGTGTATATACCTGTGTGTGTGTGTGTGTGTGTGTGTGTGTGTGTATGCACCTAATTGATTTGTGTGTTTGTATATGTGCAATTGTGTCTCACCCTCCTATCTAACAGTGCAATATTGAGATCCTGAGAGTTGGCCTGACCCCACAGGGCTAAAGTACCCCTCAGATAATTGTGGAGAAGGGAGCCACAGACTACCACTGGGTGAGACAGTGAAGCATTCCATGGCCCTGAGGCCCTGAGGGGTGAAATGGGGAACTCTGGGGAACCTCATAGCTGGGAGGCCCCTGCAGAGGGGCAGAAGTTTTAGTGCTGAGCTGGGCCACAGATCAACCAGCCACACAGAGAACTGGGCCAGAGCTGAAGGCCAGGGATCAGTGAAGGGACCGTATTGAAGCTGGGAGGGTGCAGCGGGAGGCTACCAAACACACAGTGCACAGGTTGTAGCAGTGAGGCACAACCCCACATACATCTTTCAGGCTGGACATAAGGAAACATTTCTTTACTGTCCGAGCCCCCAAGGTCTGGAACAGCCTGCCACCGGAGGTGGTTCAAGCGCCTACATTGAACACCTTCAAGAGCAAACTGGATGCTCATCTTGCTGGGATCCTATGAACCCGGCTGACTTCCTGCCCTTTGGGCAGGGGGCTGGACTCAATGATCTTCTGAGGTCCCTTCCAGCCCTAATGTCTATGAAATCTATGAAATCTTAGTGGAAGCTGATCGTTGACATTTTCATTGGTTTACCTGAGTTTTCCATTAGAAGAACATTGTTAACACAAGGCTGTGGACAGTTAAGTTATAGGGACACCAGCCCATAGCTAAAGGACGGCCTTAGAAAAGTCAGTGACCAAGAGGTCTCTCACTCCCCAATGGTGGGACATTCAAGTGAGAAGTGATCACCTGGAAGTGCAGCCTCAAGACAACAATGTCTGTTGGGCACTCAACGTGATAAGGGTGGGATAAAGAGGAGGTTGGAGCCCCACAAAGACACTGAAGTTGTGGGATCTCATGAGCCACCTGCTGGAACTGTCTCCCAAGAAGAACATCAAGATGGGGCAGGTGAGCAAGAACAGTGACTAGGACCTGTAAGTGGTGCTACGTAGAGTCTCACCCTGACGTTGCAAGGGGGTAGGGAGCCGATCAAGTGAGGATCGAAGCCCAACAATACGTATCAGTGAGAGGTAGCTTCACTAATGATTCATCTGCTTTGCCCATCAGGCTAGTATGGTTAAGGCAGAACAGTTTCTGTGTCTAATATTTTATACTTGGAATAAATGTTCTGACTTCCCAAATCAAATGAATAAGTACCATTTACAATGGGTTTGGCTAAGCTGACTTTAGGAATAGGTACAAACATTCAAAAAGCCTGAGGCAGAAGTGATCTAAGTTATATATATTTTTGTAAGCAGCATAGTATAGATCGGGGGCGGGCAATTGTTTTGGGCAGAGGGTGGCTTAACTGAAATTTGGCAAGCCATTGAGGGCTGCAAGGGTATCCCCTCCCCTTGACAGATGCCATCTTGGGACTGGCAGCCCCACCCACTAACCCCTGTCCTTTGCCACTGGAAATCCCTCCCCTTGCCTCCTCTCCCCCCAAAGTATTACTTTCAGTAAGGCTTTCATAGTGTCATAGTTGGTAGGGTCGGAAGGGACCTGATTAGATCATCAAGTCTGACCTCCTGCCATGGGCAGGAAAGAATGCTGGGGTCAAATGATCCTGGCTAGGTGATTATCTAGCCTCCTTTTGAAGACCCCCAGGGTAGGAGTGAGCACCACTTCCCTTGGAAGTTGGTTCCAGATCCTAGCCACCCTGACTGTAAAGTAGTGCTTCCTGATGTCTAGCCTGAACCTACTCTCAATCAACTTGTGGCTGTTATTCCTAGTTAGTCCTGGTAGTGCTCAGGGGAACAGGGACTCTTGTGTTCCCACTGGTACCCCCTGGTAAGCTTATAGATGGCTACCAGATTACCTGTCAGCCCTCTCTTGTGGAGGCTGAACAGGTTCAGGTCCTGTAGCCTTTCTCCTAGGGCCTGCCCTGCTGCCCCTTGACCATGTGAGTGGCCCACCTTTGGACCCTCTTAATGCTGTCCACATCCCTCCTGAAGTGCGGCACCCAGAACTGGATGCAGTACTACAACTGCGGCCTGACCAATGTTGCTTAGAGGGTGAGGATCACTTTGGACCTGCTCATGATGCATCTGTGGATGCATGACAAGGTGTGGTTAGCCTTGCTGCCATCTCAGAACCAGAAAAATACAAAATTATATTCTAAAAACTAAACATCTACTACAACATTCATTAATTTGATTTTAAAAAAGTACATTTGTCCTGAGTTACATGTGTTTGCGTAGTACACATAGAAGTGATTGCACAATAGCTTAAAATGAAGTCTTACTCTTGTATATTGTGGGGAGGTGTGGGTGAGTATAGGTTTCTTTTTGTGGGGGATGGTGTGGGTGTATGGGGGGGTTGGGGGTGGATAGGCATGGGATGGTATATGGGGTGGGGGAGCATGTGGGTATGTGTGTGGATTTGTTGGATGTCAGTGAGTATAGGGTTTTGGGGGGGGCTGTGCATGTGTGGAGGAGGGTTTCTGGGGAGGATTGTGGCATGTGTAGAGGGGGAGGATTTGTCCACAGCCCCCCATGGCAGGCAGAGTCCCTCCCCCGAGAGATCTTCCAAGCCCAGGCTCCACACTACTACTACTCCTGTCCCCAGGGCACAGGCCCAGCCACATGTCCCAGCTTGCAGCCACTTCACCCTCCATCTGCCACCACTGCCCTTCTGCCACTTCCTAATCCCCCACCCCCCAGCTTGCCATTCCAGCACCATGTCCCATCTGCACAGCCAAGACTGCAGGATGCAGCAAGAGCTGGACCAGCCCAGCTGGCACCTCATGGAGCCAGCCAAGAATTGCAGGGGCCAGGCCGGCTCCTGCTGCTGCATCCTGTGGCCTGGTGCTACAGCCAGGAACCATGTGCTGCTGGATCAATTAGCAGGGTGGGGTGCAGGGGAGCTATGGCAGCAGTAGGCACATGGCTGCAACAGGTGAGAGGATAATGAGAGGATAATGAGAGCAAGTGGGAACGTGGAGTACAGCAACATCTAGGTGGGAGCATGGGGGTGCCAGTGTCCCAGGGCCAGTATTGGTGAGGCCCAGAGCTGTGTGGCAGGAGAATGCAGCCCAGGCTGGTAGGTACTCTATGGAGCTGGGCTGGCCTGCACCAGCAGGAGAGAAAGAGCCAGCTTGGCTCTGGAACTCCTGCTGGGCCAGACCCCATGCTCCTGCTGCCCTGCTTTGGGCCCTACCAGCCCTGGCCCTGGGATACTGATGCAGGCCACCCAGCTCTTTATGGCAGTGGCTGTGGCCACTTATGGGAGCAGCTGCAGTGATTGGCTGCTTGCAGGGGAGGCACTGGTGTTGTTGCCTGCCCCCCCTGCCCATCACCTAAGCTGCAACTGTGGCTGATCAGGGGGTGCACCGGTGCTCTCAGTGGGTGCACATGCACTCCCTTGCACCTCCCTTGCCTAGGAAATGACCTGCTGGGTGGCATGGAAGTGGAAAAGGATCTTGGAGTCCCAGGTGGC
>NW_005842454.1:879800-888150 GCF_000455745.1 Alligator sinensis | reverse complement strand
TCTCCCCTGCCGATGCAGGGGGTCGGACTCGATGATCTATTGAGTCCCTTCCGACCCTAACATCTATGAATCCTACATGTCACCACTGGCAGCTGGCTTGTCCCAACACTGAGAACTGGGGAGATCACCCGCAGTCCTCTTCTGCGTCCCATGCACCTTCTTATCTGAAGTTCTGTCTGGTACAGGGAGGCAGGAACAGCCCCACAGTCCCAGGCCAGAACCCCCTGCCAGCCAGGGGCTTCCAGATGGGAGAAGTGGAGGGGCAGGCCTGGGCTGACCTTGCTTCTGCAGCTGTTTGGTCCTGCCGGTGGTTTTCCCCAGGTCTTACTGCCCCTTGCTCCTATCATCTTTGACAGGCAGCCAAGGTCAGATAAATATTTTCTAAATTTTTCAGGGGCCCCATGGGCTGGGTAGAAAGGCCTGGTGGGCTGGATCAGGCCTGTGGGCCATATTTTGCCTGTCCATTGTTTAAAAGGTAGTAAACAGGACACCCATTATCCCTTTGGTGGGCTGATGGTGGAGGCAACCTTAGACTGGATTCTGCCATTTTTAAACCAGTTTACATAAGCCAAACTTCTGTCATGTTACATTTATAGACCAATTTACCAGTAAAAATATAATGTCTGCACCTGGCCCATATCAAGTCTGAAGCAAGGATAAAAATTAACCCCTTTGGAATCATAGCAAGATACCTTACTTGCTATGGTGCTGGCCATATATTCAAGGCATGATAAGAACCAGCCACAAATTTACTGCATATATTTTGTGGCTTATGCCCTGTTTTATGACACCATTAATTGAATGGTTGTCTGGCTGGGTTAATACTTAAGGTGCAATTAACTGTTTAATCACATCTTAAGTGTAATATCTGCCAGGATCCAAAGCGAAAGAATGGTTTGCCTTTGCTGACAGAATTTTTCCCTTGTCTCTGATAGGCTGTTAATACAAGATTGCTCCATAGTGGCGTTGGGGTTAAGAAAATAATTATAATCAAAGTCCTTTACTGTACCTTTATTTTGTGATAGCTGGGCCTGTGCAGAACTCAGCAATAATGTACTTGAAGCAATGGAAAAAATACCTTAGGGGAATTTTTAAAAAAGAAAATCAAGCATTTACAACTGAAAGTAAGATTTTTTTCCCAAATAAATATCAAAGATAAAGTTATAGAGGTTAAACTAGGGTGTAAAACTTATGGCCAATGTATATACATTTACCAAATTCAACACAACAGAAACTCTTACTTTTCATCTATTGGATACTACTAAAAAAAGTAAAATGTAAACATAAAAATAAAGTCTGTAAAGGTGAAGAAATGAATGCTGTATTACTATACATGTTGTTATAGTGCCAGTTTATGAATATGTTTTGGACCAGGACCCTGTGTAGGCTTATTTTAATCCTAGTTTTGGATAAGGGTAGGAATACAATCATCTTTATTTCTGGCAATGATTCTATGGCAGGAATGTGATTGAGCTGTCCAACCTTGATAAAAAGTTCTCATTAAAAGTAGAGCTAATTGCCAAATGAGTTATATTACAGAAAAAGAAAATAATGTGAATGTATCTCTCTGCCTCCACTCCCTCCCAACCAACTCACTCCTGCCTAGTACATTATTCTCAGTTTGTTCATGAGGTTTTAAGCATTTTCAGAATATGAAAATTTACCAGGTTTATGTCTGTTTAATCAGCATTTATAAAAAACACATAGCATGTCTGAAGTGATCTCCCTCTTCCAGGATCTTCAGTGACTTCCCTGTCCTCCTTCAAATTTCAAATTTTATTTTTCCACTGCTAATGGAAAATTTTAGTCTTTCTCATCACCTACATCAACACTATAATGTTAAAGTACAGACACACACCCACTAGTCAGAAGAACCAAGATTCAGAAGACTGTAATATATTGTAGCAGGTCAAACTTCACTTCACTATTAATCCATTGACTTTAATGGTTACTAGAAAGATTAATTTGGTTCATCTTTTACCATTGTTCTTATCTCTCCCAGAAATCTATGATCAGGTAACATTAACTACATGATGGGTGCATCTTACATTGCTGTAGCGGTGCACTACATCTCTGTATGGCACGCTGTGGTAACATAGCAATCACATGGGTCTACATATAATTTTCAACATCTATGTCACCATATTGGTGCACTTCCCTGTTTCAGTAGACCACTACAGCAAAGTGGTGGCAAAATCTAAATGTGCACCGTGTGCACAGCGCATTACAAGTGTTTACTGCACCATGCTTTATTACTTCCAAAAGGAAGTAATAAGGCATGGTGCCATAGTGTTGTGGGTTTGCGTCTAACCCAGTGAAATATTCTAGACTTTAGTATATCAGATTGCACCATCTGAAATTATAATGACACTTACCGATTCTTGCCTGCCACATCTTGATTAATATACAATGTTACAAGTCGGGAAGTGTCAATTGTTATCTGCCATCATAATATCTGGCAATCTATAGTGAGGAAGAGGTTCCTCTTGGGACGCACTTTTACTTCCCCTTTTTTTTTTCCTCTTGTAGGGTGTCTAGTGTGTCGACCATCAATTTGCAATCACAGCCTTACGTCGTTCAGGTTAACAACGTCCTTTATTTATCAGTACTTAAACTTACATCTGTTATCGTCTTGCTGTTAGCAAGACTGTCCTTGCATATTTACATCAATAAAATATTAATATCAACTTAAACAGAATCGCACTCAGATACAAACTTAACTGAGTTACTGCTTATCTATTACTTTTGAATCAGTCCTGTTTTCATCGCCCTGGGTTCTATTTCTTTATTCCTCTATTTCCCTTTGGGGCGTGGTCCCTCTTCCCAGGCACTTGCAGAGACTTCTCTCTCAATCTCCTTTTCTTTTCTGTGTTTTCATTTTTCTTTAGAACTTGACTGATCAGCAACGGGACCCCCAGTAACAACAACAACAACCCCAGTCCCAATATCCTCATATGTGAGAAGGGTTCCCCTGTCCCTGTTTTCCTCTTATCAAGGGTTTAGCATTCTTCATTGGAGCGTCTCCATTTAATTAGCCCTGCTTGTCCCTTACACTCCCTTGGAATCTCCTCTTATGGGGCTTTTTTCTCCTCCACTCTCCTTTGGTGTTTTTCCCTTACCAACTCTGCCCCTCTCCTCTGGCCTCCATTTCTCACTGGCCCCACCCCTCTGTGCCAAATTCACTTGGGCATCACTGAACAACTGCTGCAGAATCTCCGCCTTCCTCCTGTTCTTTTATCTTTTTCTTCTTCGGACCCTTTTCCTGTTGGGAGTCTTTTATTTATTACTCCTGTCTCTTCACACATAGCAACATCACCATATGGCAACATGTAGAAGCACCTGATGTTAACCTGTTCAAACTTGCCTTGTAGGCCTTATCATAGATTCATAGATGTTAGGGTTGGAAGGGACCTCAATAGATCATCGAGTCCGAACCCCTGCATAGGCAGGGAAGAGTGCTGGGTCTAGATGACCCCAGCTAGATGCTTATCTAACCTCCTCTTGAAGACCCCCAGGGTAGGGGAGAGCACCACCTCCCTATCCTTGACAACATATGTATGAGTAAAACATATAAATTTTTTTGCAGAGATGAGACACTGGAATGAATTTCTTAGAATAGTGAAAGTTATTTTTTATATGTGCAGTACCTGAAATGAATGCCATGTCCTGTTTTAGGTTTTACATGCTATTGTAAAACTACTACAAATAATGCCATTTTAGAGTAGTACTAATCAAGGCATATGCCAAACCATAGTACTTGCACTGTAAGCTTCTTGGAGAAGTGGCATAAGGTAACATTTTCAAAAGCACACAGGAATAGATTTAGGCCAACTTTGAACATACTTAAAAATTCATATACAAATTTTATTTTCCATCTATAAAATAATATTTAAATATATGTTGCTGTAAAAATACCAAATACAAATTCACTTATTTTTTTCTTCCTTAGGACATTTCTTACACCTTGATTTTCCTCTTTCATTTACAACATTCAATACTTTGATATTTGTTTCCATGTCACTACTGGATGGCTGACTGTGATTTCATGTTTTCATCTGTTCAAATTCAAATACAAAATAGTAACAAAATGGAAAATCATTAAACAAATAATAAAACTGGCAGCTGGTGCTTTAGCTGTGCTCAAGTTCTGGCTGTGAGTAGGAGTCCTTGGAAATCTAGAGAGAATTTTTTGACATCTTGTATAGAAATTTCCCTCCAAATTCTCTGCCAGTTTTGGAAGGAAGATATTTTTTAAAAGATAAAAATCATTTACAACATATTTAAACAATAAGGAGTTGATAGTACAGCTGATAAAAACATTTCTAACTAACAGATTTTCCTTTGGATAATATTGAAGCCATTAAGTTTAAGTATTCCTCTTCAATGTGTCATTATGGGAAAGCTTCATTCAGGGAAAGCAGCTAAACAAGTCACTTAGATAAAGTCAAAAAATTTAACTTTTTTCTTTTATTTGAAATAGGTTTTGCTTTAGATTTTATTTTTATTATATTACATTATACATTAACATATAAATATTATATATTATATAAATAGATATAATTATATACATTATATAATTATATAAATTATATATACACATATATGTACACACATACACACACATTATTTTTAATTAAGAAAAAATCAGAATATAGACTTTTTTTATAAGAAAAAGAATATTCCAGAATATTCTTTTTCTTATAAAAAATATATTCTCATTTTTTCTCAATTAAAAAATAACATTTTTCAAAACTGTGTATGGGATGGGATGCAAATTCTAGATTTCACTCAGCTTTATTTTTTTATTGTGTGTCTTTAATAAGTTTGGATTTCAGTTCAATTTACTTTTAAAATACTCTTTCCTTTCCCCTTTTTTCTCTTTTTTCTTAATAGTTATCCCCAGAAGCATAAGATAGTAGCTCTGCTTACTGGGTAGCAGTGGCTTCTGTCTGCCAGCAGGAGTGCTGTGGCTGGTAGCATCAGTGGCTGTTATTCTTATATACATACCACAAGTTGGCACCCAAGGCTGCTGCTATGATTACCCACATTTAGTCATGGCAGTGGTCATCCCACATACCTGACACTTTCAGTCTACCCCAGCAGTTCTTGCTATTTTTCAAGGTTTTCTTTACCCTTCTCTTGGTTGAGAGAACAATGTAAAGCTTTCAAAATGATTCATGTTAAGTATCCTTTCAGAAGGTGTCACAAACCTATCTGTGAGGTATCCCCAGAGCCCCAGGTTTCTCCCTAATGTCCCACTGCTTGCTCTAAGGGACACACTAAGATTTGCCCTGGGATAACTCTTTAGCCCTGCAAGCCCATTGCCCTTATACCAGACCTGAAAGATGCAGCAGTGGAATCTGCTAGTTTCAGATGGCTTCCTTTTGGTATGTGAAAGAAATGTTAGGTCTCTCTTTCCATACAACGGGCTAGCTTGGATTATCACTCACCAACAGTGACTCTTTACACAGACATCAGTAAACAGGCAAGACTACAATAGGATTTATTATTTAGGAGAAATTAATTATACAAGGAAAACAGACCATATATTTGAAGACAGAACAAAAAGACAAGTAACATTTCATACCACCTCCTCTAACCACTGAGAATCCTGCCAGTAATTTCCTCCAGAAATCAGCTTTCCCACTGTTTCTGTCAGCCCTTGCTGCTGGGGCTCAGGACTCTTCTCCAGCCTGGAAAAAACCGTAAGACCAGGCATATCATACAGATAGCCTGCTAAATAACTCCAAGTCAGCCCTCCACATATACATCACCAATTTCTCAATTTCTTATGAGTCTACAGAATCCTCCAGAAATTTCTGTCCAGGAGGCATATGACACTCCTATAGCAAATGGGCCATCTTTCAAAAAATACCTTTGGTCTAGAGGAATTGATTTCCCATTACAGGCAGACAACATAAACAGATAGAGCATAATAAGGACTTTTCAGCGATATCACACACACCATATCAGTGAAATAAACACCAGAAAACATTCATGACACCCCACAAACCCTCACAAGACTTCTGAGGGTTTATGAAAGAAGGAATCAAACAACCTGCATAAGGGCACTGCATGCATTTTATGCTAAGTATTAATATTTAATATTAAGGGTAAGAATAAGAAAGGGTAAGAATAAGAAGAGTAAATGCACATGTTTAAATAAAGCACACAGTTAATATGTATTGAATATATTATATGATTTTGTATGTCAGTTCAGGAAAAAGGCAATCCATTGATTTGCATGTAGAACTTCTACATACATCTTTCCATACTAATCAGTGTTGATGTATGCATTTATTGCATACAGCAACATACATAGTTCCATGCAAAATAGTGGATTGCCTTTTTCCTGAATTGACATACAAAATCATATATTTAATACATATTAGCTGTGTGCTAAGTTTAAACATGTGATTTTAATCTCTCTCTGTCTCTCTCTCTCTGTGCGTGTGTGTGTGTGCGTGTGTGTATTTACTTATTTATTTATTTATTTTTCTAATTTAGGTGGAAGTTTGTGATTTGGGAAAATTTTAGAAATATGAAATTTGAGAGAGGTCTTAAATCTACTATATAGTGCAGTGTTGTTGCATGTTTCTATTGTCTCTTGCTAAAAGTCAGTTTTAAGCCAATTTTCTTTTTTACTTCTATATATATTTATTACTTGCCTTAGAGGTACTATAATTGAAGTTTCTACAGCTTCCATTCCATTTCATACAGATTCCATCCCAGATCAGTTTTAAAAGTTAAATCAATAAAAACTGAATGGCCATTAGACCCTTTAAATTGTTTAGAGAGTGGACAATATTAAAGAAAAAGATAAGTTATTTCCCCATAATATTTATTTCAGGTTGTTTCCAGACTGAATATTTATTTCACACTGTTTTAAATAAAGAAAACTTTGCAAATAGACTAGTGCAGCAATTAGTACTTTCAGTGGTGCTTATCGTTGTTTAAAGAAAGGATTTGATGATTCTAGTTGCAGGCATTCTTTGTCTGCTTTCATCACATTTTTCTGGCTTTCAGCATATTTTTTTGTGAGTGAATCTTCTCAGATCCTTATTATAATCAGTACATCTATTATTCTACTTTTTGATCATTTGAACATGTTGATAGCTGTGTTTAAGGATGCACTCCATCTTTATACTAAATGATTTGCTCTCACAGTCCACTTATACCATTGGAATGCATTTTGAAAATGAATTGTAGGGCTATATCATCAGGTATACCAATAGTAGTAAAGTTCTCACTTGCAATTCACTGAGCTCTCAGTGCTTCTCTGTGCACTTTTTTCATCCTGAACTGTTCTGAGTTGCAGTTGCCTATAAGGGGCAAAGAATAGTGAAAAAACCTAACAAGGGCCGAGTCTCAGCTTTACAAATACTCCCTTTTAAAGTGATTTATATTACAGATTTTTGTACAACTTGCTCCTTGACAATGCATTTATGTACCGACCCTTTCAAAGGCTTTATATCTCTGCCAAAATTTAACCTTGATCCCTTTAATATTAATAATAATATCTATTATTAAATTTGGCCAACACTTTCCATTATACAACTCTGTTTTAAATTGTTTATAAGTTTAGGAAGTGTTAATGGCTTGTGTTGAAATTGTATGTCCTGGTGTCTGTCAGGCAAAATTGTCTCAGAAAGTTTTAGCCCAAATTGTTTAGCTGTTTCTAAAGGAGAGTACAGTAAGAAGTATTGTTTTGCATGTGGGGAGAAACAAACGATTTTTAGTGACCTTTTCTTCAAAAAAAAGTTATAGAATGCTTGGATCTTGAAGAAGATGCTTAATATTTGGTGGCAAGAGTAAATCTTTATATCATGGAGTAAAATTTTGTCTTTCTTGTGAAAGTCCATCCCAGTTTGTCCAAGGTTTAAGCTTCTGAAAAATTCCCATTTACACATGCTGGATCATAACAGTTAAAACCTCTGAGGTCTCATTCTCACAGAGAATTCTGCATGCCTTTATAGCTTGAACATCTGATCCAGGCCTATTGAGATAAAAGAGGATTTTCATTATAATGACTTCTCCCAACTGTTCTGGGTTCCTGAGGGGGGCAGGTTTGAGATCTGAGAAGAGAACCTGTCCACTGCTCTTGGTAAACCCTGAGCTGGTAACAAGGCATCATGAGGGATGAAGCATAGATTCATAGATTCATAGATGTTAGGGTCGGAAGGGACCTCAATAGATCATTGAGTCCGGCCCCCTGCATAGGCAGGAAAGAGTGCTGGGTCTAGATGACCCCAGCTAGATGCATATCCAACCTACCCCACTATGATGCATATCCAACCTACCCGCTATCCTGAGGGGCATAGCGGCTCCCCCCCACCGCCACCTCACCAAA
>NW_005842454.1:875660-878698 GCF_000455745.1 Alligator sinensis | reverse complement strand
CTTGGCCCGTGCGCCACGAGCGTTCAAATATTCCCGCCAGTGGCTCTGCAATGACATCGGCCAGTGCCTTCAGCACCCTCGAATGGAGCTCATCTGGGCCTGCTGACTTAAAGGCATCCAGTTCTTCCAAGTGACTCTGCACCATCTCAGGGTCTACGCATGGTAGTCTGGTGCCTTGCTGCTGCCTCTCTACAACCCCAGTGAGAGACGTGTCGTGCCCCTCGCTTAGGAACACTGAGGCAAAGAACTCGTTGAGGAGTTCAGAGCAATTCAAATGCAAAGGAGACACAAAGATAACTGGGGGCCTGGGAAGAGATGCAGCAGGAAGAAAGGAATCTTGCTGACCAAAAAAGAAACTGTTGTTGGGGTTAGGTGGGCAACAAGAAAGAACAGGGGAATGGGTGTCTGGGACTGAGAAATAAGGGAGAAAAGGGTGAGACTGGGAATATTTGGATAAAAAAATGGAGGTAATATATTGTGGGGGAAAGGTGAAGATGGAACTAGTTAAAATAGGTGTGGCAGTGCACCTTTGTTGCCTGGCACTTTAAAGGCAGGAGCAAGCAGCCACTGGGTGCCTGATGAGGGCAGCCATTTTCAAACACAGGGCAGAGGGGCAGCAGTGTGTGTTGAGTCACCAAGGAGGCAACATTGGGCTGAGCTGCTCCTGGAACACCCTGGAAGTAAGGGTGAGGCTTTGGGGAAGGAGGAGGTCCTGGACATGACCTAAAACCATAACCTGCTAGGATAGGAAGGCCTGGTGGGATGCCAGTGGCTTGGCAGCCCCACTTAAATACCAGGACCATGAACCTCCTTGGTGTAAGGCAAGTCAGGGTGCCTAAACCCCAGGACCCACCTTTGATTGGTTTACTAAGAGGGAGGAGTGTGGCCAGGCACAGCTGCAGCCACCTAATCCTGCAGGTGTGCAAGATCCTGGAGGCCCCAGGGAGCAGATAGTTGTGTGGCCCCAGAGAGGGAGCAGCTGTGGAACCCTAGAGAGGGGGAAGTTGGGAGATCCTGAGAAAGCAGGCTGTAGGTGGGCCTGCCCAGAGTAGGGTGTGTCTTCATGACCTGAAGGACTGGGCATAATTTTGGGTTGAGTAGGGATGAAGGGATGATCTGAAGGGCAGCCCTAGGGGGTGTGTTGAGTAGGGCTAAAGGATGGCCAGAAGGACAGCACACAGGCCAACCCCCACAATATTATGGTATTGTGTATAAGAAGCCTGGTGTGGGGCTAGGGCGAATATGGTCCTCTGTTTGGTGAATTGGCTAGCACTATCCAGATAAGGGTCATGGAAGAGGCCCAAGAGACTGCATCTTACCATCCAAGTCATGATTCGGACAAGTCTGATGGCCAGAAGGGACTCTCCAGGAGAGAGCAGGGCAGAGTGAAGGGGGCACAGTCTGGTATGGTGAGCAAGAGACCCTGTGAGAGGGGATGGAGTGCAAGATGCTCCAGAGAGAGGGAGGTGGTATATATGTATGTGTGTGTGTGTGTGTGTGTGTGTGTGTGTGTGTGTGTGTGTGTGTGTGTGTGTGTGTGAGAGAGAGAGAGAGAGAGAGAGAGAGAGGCCTGGTGGAGGTTTGGTCAGGCTTGAGGCCAGGAGTATGAGAACATCTTGGATGCCATCTGTGAGGCATGGGCTATGGTGTAGGGGAGGTACAGAGCCATGGATAGTGCCCCCTGGCATCGGGGCATATAATGGACAGTCTCCCTCAGTTATCACCGTTTTATTGTAACAGCAAAGTCATGGCAGGTGAGACTGGGCAGACAGCCCCATAGACAGGTGAGCAGGCCAGCTTCAGACCTGACCCTGAGTGTGCCCCGTGTCACAATAGGAAATAGGGACTGGTAGAAAGTTCACAAAACATGGGGACAGGGAAACAACTTTGGCTAAGAGAACACTCAGGAATTGGAATGAGGGTAGAATATGGCTCTGACTGTACAAAGAGATGGATTAGGAGACAACAAGGAGAGCAGAGACAGAAAATATCCAGGTTTGCTTTATGTGATATAAATATACAAGTCCTTGTTCATATTAATTTTAGGATAGCATTGTAGTGCTATAAAAATATTGTTATATGATTAGTATAGACATCTTTTGCATTGCTTAGAAGGACTGGTTGTGTTTCCTTGTGTAAATTGCTTGTATATCTTCCGTGCCTTGAGCAATGAAGTGTAATTTTCCTTAAAACACGCCCCCCCACCCCAAAAAAACAACACAAAAAACCCCCAAACCATTAAAATAACAATGCTTATAAAAGGTTAGGACTTTTTACTCATCCTGGATAGTATTTATTCATTTGAGTACTGGCTTTTGATTTTTTTTCTAAGTTTGTAAATCCAAAATTACTGCATTTAATTATATCAGTGTAAAGTGTTGTAAGAAAGAAAAATCCAGGGCAATTGTCTTTAATATAAAAAAGCCTTAAAATAAGAATCCTTTAAATAAATATTAGTGAACAGGAATAGAAGTTGAAGAATCAGGCCAAAATAAATTAAAACTATGATGAACCTTTTTTTTTCTCTGACAAAGCCTGGCAAACTGTCCCTTCAAAGTTAACCAGATTAATATTCTTTGTCCATAAGAAAATGTCATGTACATAGATTTCCAGCATTCTTTGCCCAAAGGATGAAAAAAATACTATAAACTTTCCTAGTATGGTCATTCTTCAGGCTGCCAATATCCTTCCAGCTGCAACAGCCAAAAGATGTAATATGAGAGAAATTAAAGAAAGCAGTGAAGGAGCACCTGTTTATTCTAAATACCATCATTGGTAGCTACAGTTATTGATTTGCTAAACTGTCCAATTAATGTCCCTTTTTTTTCCAGACCAATATGAACCACTGTTTATGTTTACCTTAAAGAAGGCTGGCAAAGTAATTAAAAATAGGGTTACCATACATCCGGGTTTTGCTAGACATGTCCTCTTTTTGGGGCCTCCCATCTCCATCCAGGTTTTTTTTTAAATATGAAATTTCTGGGATTTTGTTTTGCCTCCTCTTTCCCAGCACTTCCTGGCTTGCCCCAGCAAGGAGC
>NW_005842454.1:866088-875629 GCF_000455745.1 Alligator sinensis | reverse complement strand
TGTGTGGGGGGGGGGGGGGGGGGGCAGGGTGATTGCAGGGGTACCACATGCTTTGCACCCGGCCCTGGCAGCTTCAGGAAAGTAAGTCTGTGGAGGTGGGTGTTGGATGGCCAGGACTGGGGACTGTCAGAGGGGAGCAGTGTGTGCATGCACATGTGCATGCCTTCTGCCACTGGGGCTGCAACAGGGCAGGGAGGCAGGGGACCTGCCTGCCCCTCCAGGAGGGGAAGGAGGTCTTTGGGGGAAGTCGGGAGCTGCATAGGCAGTAGGGTTCAGGGGGGCAGGGGACTGCGAGTCAGGAGTGAGATGTACTGGCAGGGTTTGCTGGGGCTGTGGCTTCAGAGTGAGGGGCACCATGGGGTGGAGGACTGTGGGTTGGGACTGTGGGGAATAGGTAGGGCCAGGGGGCTGTGGTTGGGATTGAGGGGCACCAGCATAGTCTGGGGGGAGGGGTACTGTAGATCAGGAGTGAGGGGCAGCAGAAGGGCTGGGGGCTGTGGCTTGGAGTGAGAGGCAGGGGCAAGGCATGGGTATATCACTCCTTCCCCCACCCCACAATCATATACTACCTTCCCCCTGACAGGTGTCCTTTTTGAAATTGGAACTATGGTAACCCTATTAAAAAGCTTAAGTGTGGCTTAGGAGACTTAGGTTCTCTTTCATTCATTTCGTTTATTAAATTCCACCCTCCCAAAAAGAGGCTCAAATGGCTTACAATAAAACCCAGGTTAAGACAGATAAAAATATTAATATAAATTAAATATGTAATAGAAGAAACTCCACAGACAATGCCCGCTCCCCGCCCCCCCCACCCAAAAAAAGAACCCAAACCAAAACAAAACCCTGACTGCTGAAGGCCTGTCTAAATAACAAGGTTTTACATCACTTCTGGAAGATGTCCAGGTTCAAGCTCTGATAAACTACAAAGGGGAGATAGTTTTAGACATGAGGATCAATTGCCCAGAATGACCACGTGTACGTTTTTGCCAAACAAACTTGGCACATAGATGGTATTTTCAGGTGATTACTATTAGCTGACCCTCAAGTTCATGATATTACATAAGGGAGAAGTAGTAGGCACCCATCTATCCTCTGGATCATGGTGTACATGTACGAGGTCTAGTCAGATGCTTGGTAAATACATTTGTGGTTGACAAGCTCAGTTCAAGAGTGACACAGTGGGTGCATGTACATGTGCACCTGACTGCACAGTTGCCACTGTTACTGCATAGTCCCAGTAGTGCACATGTCATTTCTGACCCTACTGCAAAATAGTAATGAGTTAACCACCAGCATAGGCAGAAAGTACTTACTAAAATGTAAATTAATTCTCTTGAGTTGCAGTTCAATCCAATTAGTTCTTGTCCTGTCCCGGTAGACACAGAGAACAACTGATCATCATTGGGCACATCTGCATGAGACAGTACATCACTGTACCAATGTGCTACATCAATGTAGCACAAACCATGATGCCACAGCTACCGTGAAACCACAGCTACGTTGATGTAGCAATGTGCTCCCTCACTATAGCACATTGCTACAGAGACATAACAGCTAAAAATAAGTGTGCTTCTGGCACTGCCTGGTACAGCCTGTTACTGCATTCTCCATGTGTACCCGCTTCCAGATTTACCAGTTGCCCACATACCCCTACCAGCATACATTTTATATTTTAATTAGACCTCTAAATATGTTTTGGTTGCTTTTCTCTAGCCACTTTCCAATATGTCCATATTTTTTGTGCATTGGGCACAGTATTCCCAATTAGATTTTACCAATGCTGAATATAATGAAAGAATCATTTCCCTTAACTTACAAACAAGATTTCTGTTAATATATCTCAGTAGGTTACAAGTGTTTTGTCTAACAATATTACAGAACAAAGGTCAAATCTAGACACATTTTTAAAACTTATTTTACTATTTAAGTCAGGGCTATGTTCTTTCTACTCAAAGCCTCACCAAGGTGGGAAGAATCAAGATGACAGCCACCAAGAAGAAGTGATGGATGGTGGTGGTTGAAGAATACCTTCTGCGAGAGATGGAGGGAACCATCTGCAAACCTGACCTGTTGTCTTGGGAAGTTTTCTGCATGCCCAGAGCCTGGATCCAAAAAGTCATGGAGGGACTACTGAGGCTCATCCAGCCCTCTGACTACTACTCCATGCTGCTCATCCATGTGGGCACCAGTGATACTGCCAGGGGAGACCCTGAGCATATCAAAAGTTATTACAGGGCTCTGGGTGTAAGGGTGAGGGGTTTTGGGGTTCAGGTTGTGTTCTCGTTGATTCTTCTGGTCAAGGGAAGGGACCCAGCCAGAAGCAGGGGCATCGTGCAGATCAACACCTGGCTGTGCAGGTGGTGTCACCAGTAGGGCTTTGGCATCTTCAAAGATGGAATTTTCTTCCTAGAAGAAGGATTGCTGGGAGGAGATGGGATCCACCTGATGAAGAGAAAGCAGAGCATCTTCACAGACAGGACCACTAATCTAATTAGGAGAGATTTAAACTAGGTTTGCTGGAGGATGGAGACCAAAACCCTGAGGTAATTGGGGGAGTGGGATATCTGGAGGGAGAGCAAGCAGGAGGGGGCAACAGGGGAGACATTCTCATACTTCTGACAAATCAGGACAATCAACTATTTACCTCACGTGCTTGTACACAGCCTGGGAAACAAGCAGGAAGTACTGGAAGTCCTTGCACAGTCAGGGAACTATGATGTGATTGGAATAACAGACATGGTGGGATAGCTCACATGACTAGAGCACTGTCAAGGATGGGTACAAACTGTTCAGGAAGGACAGGCAGGGGAGAAGAGGAGAAGGAGCTGCATTTTATGTAAAAGAGCTGTATGATTGCTCAGAGTCCCGGTATGAAACTGGAGATAGGCATGTTGAAAGTCTCTGGGTTAAGGTTAGAGGGGAGAGCAAAAAGGGTGATGCCATGGTGGGGGGTCTGCTATAGACCAGCAGACCAGGAGGAAGTGGTGAAAGAGGCTTTCTTCAAACAGCTAGTGAAAGTTTCCCAATCACAGGCTCTGGTTCTCATGGGGGACTTCAATTTCTCTGACGTCTGCTGAGAAAGTAATACAGCAGTGCACAGGCTATCCAGGAAGTTTTTGGAGAGGGTTGGGGACAACTTCCTAGAGCAAGTGGTAGAGTGGCCCACTAGGGGCCATGCTTTTCTTGACCTGTTGCTCACAAACAGGGAAGAATTGGTGGGGAATATAGTAATGGAATGCAACTTGAGGAACAGTGACCACAAGATGACAGAGTTCAAGATCCCAAGGAAAGAAAGGATGGAGAGCAGCAAAGTAAGGACTCTGGACTTCAGAAAAGCAGACTTCAACTTGCTCAGGGAACTCATGGGCAGGATTTTCTGGGAAGCCAGACTGAGGGGGAAAGGAGTCCAGGAGAACTGACTGTAATTTAAAAAAGCCTCAGTAGGAGTGCAGGAACAAACCAACCCAGTGTGCAGGAAGACTAGCATATATGGTAGAAGACCAGCTTGGCTTAGCAGGGAACTCTTCAACAGCCTAAATCAGAAAAAGGAAGCTTATAAGAAGTGGAAACGTGGACAAATAACTAGGGAAGATTATAAGAGCATTGCTCGGGCATGCAGGGATGAAGTCAGGAAAGCCAAAGCACAATTGGAGTTGCAGCTAGCAAGGAATGTAAAGTGTAACAAGAAGGGCTTCTACAAGTGTGTCGGTAGCAACAGTAGGTTCAGGGAAAGTATGGGAGGAAACCTTCTGACAGAGGATGCAGAAAAACTAAAGTGCTCAATGCCTATTTCACCTCAGTCTTCACACGCAAGGTCAGCTCCCAGACTACTGCACCAGGCAGCACAGTTTGGGGAGGTGGTGAGCAGCCAAAAGTGGCAAAAGAACAGGTTAGGGACTATGTAGAAAATCTGGACATATGCAAATCCATAGGGTCCAATGGGATGCACCTGAGGGTGCTGAGGGAGTTGGCTGATCTGATTACAGAATCACTGGCCATCATCTCTGAAAAGTCATGGTGATCATGAAAGGTCCCAGATGATTGGAAAAGGGCAAACATAGTGCCTGTATTTAAGAAAGGGAAGAAGGAGGATCCATGGAATTACTGACCAGTCATCCTCCCCTCAGTCCCTGGAAAAAATCATGGAGAAAATCCTCAAGGAATCCATTTGAATATCAATCTTTTTGGGGTAAGAACCAGGAAGAGATATTTGTCAGTTAGTCTCCACAGCACAGGATCCAGCAAGTATTTAAATGCTCAACAAGGTGCCAGACGAGGTTGACAACCTTAATAAAAGTATTATGATCTTGACAAAAGAAAGCAAAAAACAAAAAAAAATTAAAAATGAACGAACTTATACATGTCCTGTACCAGTAAGAAATAAGTACAGAGGCATCAGTTAGTAAATTTACAACTTTTAACTTCTATGTTTATTAGGGACTACTTTATATACATATTTCTGAAGGCATATTTTACCACTGCACTACC
The DNA here is from genome assembly GCF_000455745.1 of Alligator sinensis. NCBI lineage: Eukaryota > Metazoa > Chordata > Crocodylia > Alligatoridae > Alligator > Alligator sinensis. The sequence continues at coordinate 871,141 of NW_005842454.1, read as the reverse complement.
ACATATTGTTGGAAGAAAACCATAATTGGCTTTTTAACATCTTAGGTAGATGTGTATGAGAGCATTTTAAGTGACTATATAAAAACTGTCAGCATTAAAAGCCATAGTCTATCTCAAATATAATTTGTTATATTTTTCTGTTTAATGAAGTATAAAATGGTGATAAATTGTAAAATTCTTTGTAAGAGTGTTCATATTTGTACAATGGAGTCAGTAAAATAAATGTGCTTCAAAAAGCAAATGAGCTGATGAAATAGAAATATAGTTTCTGCTTAAAAGATAAAAAAGCAAAGCAATAACATGGGAGCAATGACAATTACATTAAAATAATGTGTGTTTAATTTAAAATGGTAGTTGCTATGCAGTTCTAAGGCTGTATAAGCATGTGTTTATAGCATGGATCCTTATGTTCCTGTAGAGTTTCACTGACTTTAATTGAACTCTGTGAGCCTACCACAAGGAGCAGATTGCAGAACTGGAATCCTTGGTATCCCTTAGAAGGAACAATGCATCCCTACCATAATGAAGGAAAATCAATAAAAGAACCCAACAGAACTCTCCAGCATATTCCCCCCACTTTTCATATGTGATTTCTGCAGCTGGTCTCCATAGGAAAAGATGTGAGGTTGAAAGCAGGTGTATGACTGTAGCAATTTGGGAAATTTGTCTATGTAAACCTTTTGAATTGTGGTTGATTCTATGAAATTGCTGTGCTATTGAATGCCTCACTGTACAATGAATCAGCCATCTGCTAACAGGGTTTGTGTCACATACCTTACAGACTCTGGAATAATTAAGAGTTGTTAACTTGAATAGTTTTCCATTCAGGTGGAAAAATGAGTTGACTACCATCAACGAGAAACCAGTTTTTCCCAGCTTTTATGTTGTAAGCACAGTTGGAGCTTTGGAAATTTCCCAGCAGGAAAGAAAGAACAAAGAACAATTTTATTAGAAATGTCTGTTAAAAAGGGACATGCCTGCTGAGCTAAAAGGGAGAGATTTGATAGCTGGACCTGAACAAGCTAAGAGATGCATGTTGCAAGATTCAAAAGAAAGCCTATCAACAGGAAGACAGCTGAGCTGGAGATCTTGGCACCCTGAAGACACTGATTGATTAAAACCTAGAAAGGGATATATCCATTTTGTTAATGATGGTCAGTCCTAAAGATACTGTACATGGGTCACTAGCTTTGCTGTCACGGGAGCTCCTCAGCCGGTCCTCTATATACAAACAGTCTTTGCACTAAACAAACAAATGCACAAACAAGCAAAACTCTCAGCCCTCCCCCAGTCAATAGAAGAGGCCCATGAGTCCTGGCCCCTCCTGGTAGCAAGCTTATCTGGGCTCCAGCCTATTTCTGACCACAAACTGCTCCTTTCCCCAACTCACCACCCTCTCCTCTCTGCTGAGTTTTTAATTGTATGTGGAACACCTAACCAGATAACTGCCCACAGCTGGGTTTCTACAACATGCAATGTCTCTTTCCTCACAAATTAGCCTGTTACAGCCACCCACAAGTCTGTAATCACCAAAACTGAAGCTCAGCCCGAAACAGCAGCCAAGGCCAACCTGAGAAGCTTTGCTGAATGGAGGATCTGAATATGAATCTGCCTCCAAGTCCATCCCTCCCTGAAGCATATTCAGAACTTACCAGGACACTATAGAGCAAAAGTCCACCAGAGTAACTCCTACTCTAGAGCCCTTGTGCAATCAATCCACCTACAACCGTTACTAGTTATTATTAAAGCCAAGGAATTTGCAGACTAACTGCTAGAAAATATCTTTTAAGGAACAGGAAGCACTAAGTTAACAAGTTGTTTACAAAACATGAAGTAAGATACAGTTAAGGAGGGACAGCATCTGTGGGTTGGGTGTGTAAGGCTGACCTGAAACTTCAGTGTACTTCAAAGCCAAGTACAAAAAGCTTCAGGCTGAATTGATTCAATCTTCATAGGTTAGTTTAAACTATATAGATTGAACGGGTAAGCAAGCAAACAGACGTTCACTTTTGATTCCAGAAATGCAGCCACATGCCTGCAGTTGCCTAGGCCAGAAGCCAAGGGGCACTAGAGCACACCTTGTGGCAGGGCTGGAGTAGACAGCTGGGGCCAAAGCTAATCTACCCACCCTGCAAGGGGGAGGGGTGTGGGGGAAATGGAAACATCCTGGTATGCTGTAAGTTAACTTGAATTTGGAGGGGATCTGGGACAGAAGTTCAATAAACCATTTTCAGCTAAATCAGTTAAGTCTTATACTACATGCATCCAGGTTTATCTTAAGCTGGCTTGAGCCATTATGAAAGCAGCTTATATGCACAAAACTTCTGTTGTGTTACAGATTTGAACCAGTTTCCAATCACTTATACTTGTTTATCTGTAATTTCTGTCCCTAGCCTAAAGGTAGTGAGGATTATGAGTGAATGAATTGGATCTGTATGTATTATTTTACCTAAATGTGTGTATCTCTCAGGAGGTATTAGCAAAGCATAATCTTTTTAAATTTGTCTAGGGATCAGGATGGGTTTTGGGGGCCCAGTGCAGATGGACTGCAAGATCCTGGGCCATAAATGTGGCCACATAACATCTCACTTGGTTATCATAGGCAAATGTGAATAATTTTAACTATGAAACCAAAGAAAAGACTTGTAGTTATTAAAATTATGTCATCCAGAGTAGACCTGAATCAGGCTATTCAGTTTCAAGAATCTGAAATCAGAATTTTATGCCATAATTTCTCTTTTTACCAAGATTAAGTCATGTCTCTTGTCCATAAATACATGGTCTGAGGACTCTGGTAATTAACAGGTGAGGCTTTTAGCATTTTAAATTGCACTACCATTTCAATATCCCATGAAAATCTTTATGAAAAAAATATAAATCTCTTTCCTGAATAGTGCCTTACAACTTAATCTCACTCATGATCATGTAGTCTTGAAGATACTGTATTTCAGAAAGTGTGGCAATATGGACATTTATTGTGTTATAGTTTTTATTTTTGGGGGGGGGGCAAGTTGCCATGGAGATCATGGCTGTTGCAGCTGTAAAGAGTCTCGCCACCTTGCTCCACCCTCCCATGCCAGGTCCTGCCCACTGGATCATAGAGGCGGCTCCTGCTCAGTGCAGGTCTGTCCAAGCTGCAGCCCCATGGCCTGATGTGAGTGCAGAAATCTGGTGGGGCACATACCCCCAACCTCCACCATGCATCACCCTAATGCATCACCTATGGCACCTGATCTCTAAACGGGAGTGCATGCAATTGCAAGAAGTCAGCCCCCTTAGCAACTCTCCCCTCCCCCCTCCCCGCGATGAACCACCTAAGGCCCCATTAAGGCTCCATCCCACTCCCTGGTCAGGTCCTGTGGCCACATATTCCCATGCCAGTGCTGGGCACTGCCTCAGCTGGGCAGCATCCCCAGCCCCAGTCAAGCCCTGACCCACTCCCTCCCTCACTGTGGGGGCATATCGTAAGCAACTGCTACCATGTCAATCCTACCTCATATCCCCCCATGTTGCCTATGCCCTCCACCCTCCCACATATCTTCTATGGCCCCTTCCCCATAGGTTTTCCTGTAGGCAGCTGGGGGAGATGCTCTCAACCATGCTACCTGGCTGTATTGCTGACTTTGTGCCTATGTGCCCACTTTCACGTGGTGCTTCCTGTGTCCAATCAGCTTCCTCTCATACCCTCTAGCCCAAAGCACCCCTTGCAAGCTAGAACTCTGCCAGTCTGCAAGGGGAAACCCATGTTTTCCTGCATTTTTCTGCAATTTCCATGGCAAACAAAAAAGAAACATCCCTGATGATAACTCTCTTCAAGGACTCATATCTTACTATATATCAGTAAGTCATATTTGCAGAATGTGACATACGTTTATAAACTATGTTTATCCATTATCTTTTCTTGGCAAAATCCTAGATGCTGTGGGACCTGCAATGGAGTCACTCACAGCCTTGACAAATACCCTAAATACTATCATATGTTTATCTACAATCTCAGGGATCTGTGCAGCATTTCAGTCAGACTATGGTGGAGTTAAATTGAACTGGAATGTAAACAGATGTCTGTGGCAGTGTATTCCATTGTTTCTGACTATGCACAGAAATATAAACTTAGTCAAATAGGACAAAAATGTAACTGCACAAATCTTGCAACTATGCACAAGGAAATTAAACACAGTTGCATGCTTCCTGACATTACACAAGGTAAAGTAGTGTGATGCCTAAAAATGTATTTTATATAGTAGCCTCAAAGTAGAATTCTGCCTTATGATCTTTCCAAATTGTCTTTATGTTCCTTTTCTACAATAGTTAACCTCCTTCACAGTTTCAATAAATATTTACCTTTCTTAAATATTTATCATAGATCACATTTATTTTAAAAACGTGTTATACTTCAATAATTTCTTATTTAATAATACTCTTGTTGTTTGGATCATGCTCATCATTAACCTTCTAACCTTAATTTTCTTAACATCCAGCAGTAAGCCTTTCTTGGCACTAACTTCCTTCATTTTATTTAATTATTCTTAGTTCTTCCATGCTCCCCAGATGAATATACTATTATCTGTGTTCTGAAAATTGTCTATATTACAATCCCCAAACTTGATTTATCAATCAAAATCTTGTACTTCATTCATTATTGACTCAGGCTTTATATTAAAAAAAAACTTGAGACAATTTCATAAGATATAAATCCTTGGTGAACAACACAGTCAATCTTAAATTGTTTTGTCAGACGAAGCGATTTTAACTACTGCCTGTTTGCCAACATATGATTTTCTTATCAATTCTATGATATATCTAGGAAATCCCATTCCATACTTTACTTTTCACAAAGCTTCATGATAATGCAAGGAAAGGCTTTTGGATAACCAACAAAATGAATATAAAGAGGTACTCTAAATTCATGACAACGTTGCTTATGTTTTCAGTTTGCTTCTTGGTTCCTCTGCTTTTCTAAAACTGATTTCTAGTGATAGATAGTTGGTACTTACTGAACATTATTTATAATTATGAGGAAAAATATAAATATAAAGAGACTATGATTCTGATT
>NW_005842454.1:861601-866057 GCF_000455745.1 Alligator sinensis | reverse complement strand
CCTGCTCCTTGCCTTTCACATGCCTTTTCTCTTATAATATTTAAAACTCTTTGGAAAAAGGTCTGTGCTTTCATAGGCATTGATATACCTTTTCACTGATGGAAGAAGAACCTTGGCTTATATGGGCTGCTAGTCACAAATGTTTACATTGATCTGCTATGGATTTAACTTCAAGCTTTAGGTTAGTGTCACACTTTTTTAAAGAACTAGTGTGAAGATCTTGCTGGATTTTTTTATTCATATAGTACAAACATATGATGCAGGAAAGCTGTAAAAAATGCACCATAAGGTCTTGTGAATACTTACCTAGAAGATGTTCATGCCCTCAGTTTTAAAAGAAGGCATGATCAAGCAATAAGGATGAATATTTTATCTCTTTTCCCCAAAATAGTGTTTTAAGCAGAATCATGTATAATGTTTATTATGCATGTCAAGCACATTTGTTTCTGTTGTAATGCCCCAAGGTAAATTAAAATCAAGACCATTCAGATTCAAGATAGAAAAATGATCAATTTAGAAAAATGTTCTCTCCCAGGCCTCATTATAGAAAGATGTCATGATTGCACTTTCTTAAATGAAAGTTCAGGCTTTCTTACTATTAACAATATCACAAGATAAAAATCTCATAAAAATGTAACATCCATCTCGTATCCCATTCTATAAAATAAACTTAGCTACTAAGGAAAACCATATGGAAGCACTTAGGTAATTTCATAATTGAGAACAGTACAAACATTGATTCTTTGAAAATTAATTCTTTGTTTGCAGGTACTAAGCTCATAGCAAGGATACTTTCATACATATTGCATATATCATATACATATAGGCAGGGATGATCCTGCCTTAGAAACAATCCAGCCTTGATCAGAGAACTTGATTAGATGACCTTGTGATGTCCCTTCCAGCCATACTTTCCTATGAACTTATATCCAGTAAACAGATACCTATTTAAATAGTATTTAGTTTAGAACATACTCAATTTAAAAGAAGAATATAACCCACATTTCCTTGTCTTTTGCTATGGAAAGATGGAACACAATCAAATGAAAATCAAATGGAAAGGTTAATGAAATTTGAAAAAAAAATAAAATAAAGTACAATCAAGTTTCCTCACAGCAGAGGAAAATACTGTTATGGCTTCTAGGAAAAGAGTTCACAAATGACCATCAGCATTTCTCACTTCAATTCAGATACAAAAAAAAAAAAAAAAGAAGAAGAAAAAGGAAAGGAAAGAAAACAAAATCTTGGATCACACCCTGGCATGAATTGCCAGACCAATGTGGAGTTTAACTATTCTGTTCCAAGAAGCAACCAATAGTTATTTCAATAAAAACAACTTCTGTTTTATGCATGAAATATGCCCATTTACAAATACCATTTATGTTTATAAAATATCCAATTTGAAAAAAAAAATAATAGTGAATACCAGTTCACTGTTCCTTTTTTCCTCACCCCTTCCCCCCATGCCCGAACCAACACCTTATTTATTTATTTATTTTAATATCCAGAAGTATTTATACATATTGAATTTTAAGTCCGTGTTCTTCAAGGCATGAGCCAGCCTTTGTGTGCATGCATGTGTGAAAGTATTAATAATATAAGAAACCAAGTAACCACAATCATATTAATCATTTTAAACAAGGCTACTGCTTCAGTTTTTGATATGCCAATAATAGTGAGAGGTTAGATAGTAATTTAGAAGAAGAAAAAAAAAATCACCTGAAAAACCTTTTAAAGATAAAAATATCACAGCTTTAATTTGGTTTGAGACTTGGGCTAATGATGTGGTCAAATCATTTTTCAAACAAATCAGCTTGCTGACTACTATTTTGGTCTTATAATCAAGCTTCAGTTATTCTTCCCTTCCCCCACTTCTGTTAGAGGCTCAGATAATGATGATGATCATGTTTAATGAAACAGATCAACTAGGTAGATGAAATAGGTATGTTTTTATGAATATTTATGATAAGGTAAGATCACATGCTCTGTGGAAAAAGTACACTCAGTTAACAAGACTTTAAAAGGGGGCCAGGAACCAGGAGCAGAGAGGAGGGAGCTGGGCACACATGCGTCCCCGCACACACATGTGCCCCCTTACTTGACCGGCACTGGAGGAGGAGTCAGCAGCAGAGGCAGCAGCAGGGGCAGCAGCAGCTGATCCCCATAAGGTAAGCGGGGCAGAGGAAGCCAGTGCAATTGAGCTGGATCCAGAGGGGAAACCCCCCAGATCCCTTTTAGCTAATCTGGCAGGGAGCCACGCACGTGAACAGAGCATGCAAGCAGGTGCACTCTGTAAGGGTGTGCCAGTGTTTGCGCTGGCGTTCACACAGGCAGGAAAGCAGGAGAGGCCAAGAGAAAGTCTTCAGCAAGGGAAAGGTGAAGGCACCACACCAAAAAAAAAAAAAAAATTGGTATCGACACGGAGTGCTGCTAGGGCCCCTGCCTGGGGGGTGCCTCCTGCGGCTTCTCTGAGGCCTCTACCCAGACAGAGCCCAGGGGGAGCTGGCATCACCCTGCCCCCTGGCCTGTGGGGGATGCCCAGTGGGGGCAGGGAATGGGGGCCCCTACACCTGTCCTGCAGGTGCTCATCTTAGGGCCTTGGAGGGGCAGGTGAGGGAGCTCCAGCTCCAGGCTGAGGGGGATCAGAGAAGCAGAGGATGGAATTGACAGGTATTTCCTTTCCCTGTAGGGCCATGCACCAAAGGGAGAAGTGCCCCAGGAGGTGCCCTCCACAGTGGAGTGGCAGAAGTTTCCCTCCAGAGCCAGGGCTGCTCGCAGCGGTGCAGTACCAATTCCCTCAGTCCAGCTGGGGAATAGGTATGAGGCCCTGGTGACACTGGAGGAAGAGGAAGGAGAGGAGGAAACCTCTGGAGAGGCCTCTCCATGCACAGAACAGGCTGAAGGAGGCAAGTTGATCTGGAAGAAGAGACGCTGAGTGCTTGTCATAGGTGACTCCATCCTGAGAGGTACAGAGGGTCCCATCTGTTGCTAGAATCCCTTGACACACGAGGTCGTATTTCTGCCCAGCGTGAGAATTCAGGATGTGACGGAGATGATCCCGGCCATTATCCAGCCCACTGTTTACTAACCCCAGTTGTAATCCATGTGGGCACCAATGACGCGGCCAGGAGCAGCCCAGATCACCTGATGGACTACCAAGCTCTGGGGGGCAAGCTGAAGGAGACAGGGGCACAGGTGGTCTTCTCATTTGTCCTTCCAGTGAGTGGGCGTGGATGATGTCATGAGACCTGCATCAGAGAGGTCAACTTGCAGCTTCAAAAATGGTGTCTTGAGGTGGGCTTTGGCTTTTTGGACCACAACCCATACTTCAGGACAAGAGACATGCTTGGGTGGGATGGACTTCACCTCTCCCCCAAAGGTAAGCATGTGTTCTCTTTCATGTTGTCTGATCTCCTCCAGTGGGCTTTAAACTAGGCTTGTCAGGGAAAGGGGAGGATGAGGATGGATGGAGCCACGGAACACTGAACCAAGAGTCACCCACAAGAACAGCCCAGCCAAGACAGGCAATCAGCACAAGTACCCAGGTAAGAGACAGGGGCCTGGATAGTCCTGGGATTAGGGGGGTGGTGCATGCACATTAAGGAGGCCTTAAATGCCTCTACACCAATGCTCATAGTATGAGGAACAAGCAGGAGGAACTTGCCCTCCTGCTAGCTAAAACACACCTAGACATAGTGGGGCTCACTGAAAGTTGGAGCCAACACACAACTTGACAGTGAACATCAAGGGCCATAGGCTGTACAGGAAGGATAGAACAGGGAGTAAAGGTGGGGGTGTGGTGCTCTATGTCAAAGAGCCATACACATCCTCAACAAACAACACTGGGTCAGAGGAGGGGCAGATTGAAGTACTCTGGATCAGAATACAAGGGGGTCAGGGGAAAAGGGACTTAACAGTGGGTGTCTACTACAGGCCACCCAATCAGGGAGAAGAGCTAGACCAGGAATGCTCAGGTCAGCTTGTGGAGGCAGTTAAGTCAAAGGACGTGGTGATCATGGGTGACCTAAACTATCCGGACATCTGCTGGGAAGAGCAGTCAGCCAGATCTGACTGCTCACGTAGGTTCCTAGCTGAGTTATAGGACCTCCATCTAACCCAGGAGGTGCACAGTCCCACCAGGGGAAATGCCTTGTTGGACCTGGCCCTGGCCACGGGCGAGGACCTGTTGAGGGAACTGCGGGTGCTCGATCACCTGTGCGATATCGACCATCGCCTACTGGAATTCACCATCCAGTGTAGGGTGTCAAAGGCCTGCAGCAAGGCAGCTGTCCTGGACTTCAGGAGGGCAGATTTCAATGAGGTAAGGAGGCTAGTCGGGGAGGCTCTGAGGTCCCAGAAGGGAGGGGAGTTGGGAGTCCAAGAAGACTTGGTTGTTCCTTAAGGAGACGATCCTCCAAGCCCAAAGGATGACAATCCCAACACAGATCAAAGCGGG
>NW_005842454.1:822919-861539 GCF_000455745.1 Alligator sinensis | reverse complement strand
GTCTCAAAGCTAAAAAGGAGGCGTACACCCAATGGAAGGGAGGGGACATCACCAGGGAGGATTATACCTCCTTGGCTCAAGATTGTAGCGGGGCTGTTAGGAAGGCTAAGGTGGAGATGGAACGGGACTAGCAACCTGGATCAAGCATAACAAGTAGTCCTTTTTAAATACATAAGGGTAAAAAGAAGATACTGGGTAATGTGAGGCGTCTGCAGGACACACTAGGAAATCTGGTGGTTGCATCAGATGACAAAGCTAATCTCTTTAACGATTCCTTTGCCTCCATTTTTCTGAGCAGGGACTAAGTCATACCCCACACTGGAATCCCCAACGGTCCCAGGGGAGGCATAGCTAGTCCCAGGGTCAGTGAGGACCTAGTCAGGGAACTTCTAGTGGGACTAGATGTGTTCAGATCAGCAGGTCCTGATGATCTCCACCCCAGAGTGCTGAAGGAATTAGCAGAGGTCATTGCAGGTCCCCTAGCATGGCTTTACAAGCACTGATGGTGCTCTGGCGAGGTGCCAGGGGACTGGAAAAGGGCCAATGTGGTCCCCATATTCAAAAAAGGGAGGAAAGAGGACCCAGGAAACTATAGGCCTGCTAGTCTTACATCAGTCCTGGGGAAGCTCTTTGAGAAAATTATCCAGGTGCATATCTGCAAGGGACCAGCAAAGGAGATTATGCTTAGGGGCAACCAACATGGGTTAATTAGAAGCAGGTCCTGTCAGACCAACCTGGTGGCCTTCTACGACCAGGTCACAAAATCCTTAGATGCAGGTGTCGCGGTGGACGTAGTCTTTCTGGACTTTAGGAAGACCTTCGTCACTGTCTCTCACCCCATCCTCATTAAAAAATTAGGCAACTGTGGTGTTGATGCCTACATGGTCAGATGGGTCGCTAATTTGCTAGAGGGCTGCACCCAGAGACTGATGGTGGATGGGTCATTTTCAACCTGGAGCGATGTGGGCAGTTGGGTTCCCCAGGGCTCGGTCCTCGGGCCCGCACTGTTCAACATCTTCATCAGTGACTTGGACAAGGGGGTGAAAAGCACCTTGTTCAAATTCATGGATGACACTAAGATGTGGGGAGAAGTGGGCACACTAGAGGAGAGGGACAGGCTGCAATTAGATCTGGAAATGTTACAGGGGTGGGCGGATGAGAACAGGATGGGTTTCAATACTGACAAGTGCAAGGTATTGACCTGGGGAGGAATAACCAGCAGCATAGCTACAGGCTGGGGAACTCCCTTCTCATCAGCACAGAGGCAGAAAAGGATCTTGGAGTCATTATTGACTCCAAGATAAAAATAGGCTGACAGTGTGGGGACACAGTCAGGAAGGCTAACTGCACCTTGTCGTGCATCAACAGATGCATCACGAGCAGGTCCAAGGAGTTGATCCTCCCCTCTATACAACATTGGTCAGGCCGCGGTTGGAGTAGTGCATCCAGTTCTGGGTGCCGCACTTCAGGAGGGATGTAGACAGCATTGAGAGGGTCCAGAGGAGGGCCACTCACATGATCGGGGACAGCAAGGCAGGCCCTATGAGGTGGGGCTAAGGGACCTGAACGTGTTCAGCCTCCACAAGAGAAGGTTGAGAGGGGATCTGGTGGCCTATAAAGTGACCAAGGGGGACCAGCAGGCAATGGGAGAGTCCGTGTTCCCCTGAGCACTACAGGGAGTAACAGGGAACAACGGCCATAAGTTGATGGAGAGTAGATTCAGGCTAGATATCAGGAGGCACTACTTCACAGTCAAGGGTGGCTAGGATCTGGAACCAACTTCCAAGGGAAGTGGTACTCGCTTCTACCCTGGGGGTCTTCAAAAGGAGGCTAGATAGACACCTAGCTGGGGTCATTTGACCTGAGCATTCTTTCCTGCCCATAATAGGGGGTTGGACTTGATGGTCTTCCTGGGTCCCTTCCAACCCTACCATCTATGAAACTATAAACTATGAAAAGGTGGTTAAAATTGAGCCTACACTTAAGTTTGTCATTATTTAGGAAAACATTTAAAATTATATTAAATATAATTATGGTATGTTCTTAAATTTTGGAAGGACCAACAAGATCCTAACCAGGGAACACATGTACATGAGACACTTCATATGCAGTAGACTACTGGAAGGGATTGGAGTGGCACTCAAGGAGGCTGCAGAGCTTACTTTTGCAAACCCACCAGAAAAGCTGGTCCCCACTGATCCTAAATACATGCATGAATTTAAGCATAAAACTGTCTGCATTGAAATCATATTAATCTGAAACCAGAGATTACTCATGTACAGGGATCCTGGTTTTCTCTGATTAACCTCCCCCCTCCCCCCCCAACTTTTCTGATTTAAAAAAGTAACCCAAAATCCACATTTTTCCATGATTAAAATGAAACACCACTTATTATATAGATACATATATATGTAGAGTAGAGATGCACCTTATAGACCAACTCAGGAGTATTAAACTCATCCAGCTCCACAGGCTGTATTATAGGAAGCCAATCTGTGGGTTGGACTGGGCCCGCAAACCAGCCCTACACACAAGCAGTGCATATGGTCTAGGGCATGTACTATATGTGACATATGCATCAGACCAGCCTTGTGTACTGCATCGAGCAGGTTGGGTCATTCTATGGGCCTGATCCAAACCAGCCCCAGATCCAGCACACAGGGCCAGTCTGGCACATATGTATGTATGTATATATGTATATATGTGGTGTTTCATTTAAATATATAAAAGTGAGGTTTTATTTTAATCACAGAAAACTCTGGATTTTGGGTTACTTTTTCAAATCAGAAAATTTGGGATTTTTTTTTCAGAGAAAACCAGGATCTATGAATGACAAATGCCCCCTGGAGGCTGGGGGAGCATGGCGAGATCCCGCAGGCGGCAGTGCCGGTGGCATGGCAGAGGTGAGCAGGGAGCTCTTGCAGGCAGCTGCGGCAGACTTGGCAGTACAGGCGGGCTGAGCAGCAAACTCCCACAGGTGGCCGCAGTGGTGTCGGCGGCAGGTGGGGTGGGACACCGCCAGCTGTGTTTGTGGTGGCACTTTTCTCAAGGGGTTCACTGCCAATCTCAGGGGGTGCACATGCACCTGTACGCACCCACTACGCAATGCCAGGATCCCTGCTCATGTACTTAAAATTATGTGCATACTTTGAAATTTTAGACTGATCTTAGACTGGATCTGTCTGAAGTATGATACACATTCATTTATTCTATACAATTAAAATATGTGAACTATCTACGAGGAGAGATAATGACTTCATATTTATATGCAGAGTGAAATAGATTGCATGATTTAGTTCTATCCCAGGGAGATAACGTAAAAAAGCCTACTTGGATTGACATGGTTTTATCTGTTTTAATCAAATGTAAAAAAGTTGAAACATTATTAGCTAATAAGTACTTATAAAAAAATATACCCAGATCTAGGTGAAAATAATTGGATAATAGGTAAGCAGTTTAAGTTTATCATTTTTTTTCTACCTAAGACATCATTATAACACTTGGATACTATGATATTTCTTTGCTATTTTCACAAAATGCAGTAACTTTAGTTCTATAATATTATTCTTATAATATTTTATCACATATACTTCAGTGTACAAATGAACTTTGCCCGCATAGGAGCTCTATCAATTTTTAGATAGTTTCTTTATCACTGACACTCACCTGTCTTAGAAATAGCTGTGAACTGTAAAAAAAATAAATAAAAAAAAATCCAGGCATCATCCTTATAACTATTATTTTAGAAAAGTATTAGGGATAAAACCCATAGCCATGACTGCAGATCTAAATAAGAAAATTTGATCTAGTTTAAAAGGTCTCATTTAGAGGACCGAGTGGCTCTGCTGTTAATGGCCAATGGAAACTTGGAGTAGAACATTACCATCATCCTTTGAATGCTTCATTAGCGGACATGAAATTATTTGGGAGTCCAGTTCCTGCAGTAGAGCTGTCCACATTGCAGTATACATTACTGTGGCAGTCTCAGCAGATGGATCAAATACTAAATGGGCCATGAAAATATTCTCTCACATCTCATTTTTCTTCTTGGAAAAAAACAATGTTGATACATTTTGCTATTGCTAAAGATGAGGGCAGGAACTTTACACTGTTCTGCTAGTCCTACAATTGTTGTAAACCACTTATTACTTTAAAGTATTACAAGAAACTTCACTAAAAAAAACCAACCAAACATAGAATAAATCTATGTTCTGTGTTCTGATGACTAGTTAAAAAATGTCTGTTCAAGACTGACAAACTCAGAGGGTTTCAATAATTTAAACTTTTAAAACATGCACTTAATAACCTAATTTCTGTTGTGGAATTGTTATGTACTTTCTGGCATATATGTTCCCCTGCAGGGGTGGATTCTGAGGAAGTTACCTGGTATGACTATTTTACCTTCCGAAGTGCTGCTCCCCTGCTGCTGGCAGCTCTTCTTTGCTGCTCCAGGGCCATGTATACATGTGCTTCGAGGCTTCTCTGATGCATTGTAGTTACAGTCTATCAGATTGGAGAAGACTTGATTCATTGAGTCTGCTAGAGCATGGTAATTCCTGCATTCCACCAGACTCCAGCATCAGATGTATCAGCATCCCCATGCTGAAAAATGGCAGTAGGGCACTTTAACTAAAACTTGTTTGGTGAGCTTTAGTTAAAACACACCTACTGACATTTTTCAGTGTGGGGATGCTGATACATGTGATGCTCCAGGTGCTTTAATTAGAGCAACTCTTGGTGCTGCTCTAATGAAAGCACTGCCCCCCCCACTCCTGGAGAACATGCCCCAGATATCTGGGTTCCCCATTGAGTCTGAGGTATAGCTGGAGCCCTGGGCTGGTGGGCAGAGGGAGGAGGGGAGAGAAAGAGAGAAGACACTGAGCACAGGAGGGGAAGAGCTGCTGAGATTTGGGGATAGCAGGAGAGTCTTATCTGTTTTGGAGTCTCAAAAAAAAAAAAAAAAAGCCCCTGGCAGCTGCTACCACAGTAGTCTGATAGACTAGTTGAGGGAGAGCACTGGGACAGGGGATGCCTGTGACACTATTCACATCTCCCACACCCCCACCTTTTTGAAATCCTAGATTATGTTCCTATTTACAAATGTAACTGCAGTTTTGATACTTATGCAGTTGGAGATTAAATTACCCCTCAGGTGAGAAAGGAAGTCCTAGAACTTGAGTCTCCTGCTCCCAAGGCAGGTGACCTAAATGCTAGGTTATTGGGCTACAATATGTGAGGGACTCTTCCCATCCCCACTTTCTAGTTGTAGTTTTTGCCCAACTATAATTTTGGGATTGGTCCAGTCTTATGTATATACCTGGTTATTTCTATATCCCTGCACAGCTGTCCAGTTGGAGCACAGCTCTACTGAGCATACTTCATAGGCTACTGCAAGCAATGAGCATTGGAAATTGTGCATAAGGGCCCCAAATTTCAGTTACACAGTTCTATGTATATACTTGCTATTAAGAAAAGAGGATTTAGCCCAAAGCGTCTTGTAGTCAAATGTAAAGAATGCAGCATAGAAACATGCTTTGAAAAATTATTCCATTCCCCACTGTACATGTGATCAATTTGATCAATTTGTATTGAATAAAAAGATTATTGAATATTTAATGTTCATTAAGAATGAAAAATATACATCCCTAGAATAACTTATGAGTTAACTTTAAAGATATTTTCTGTTCTTTAGTGTTTCTAATTTACTTCATGCCTATTCTTGTTTTAATTTTTTTTTAATCTTTTTTATGCAATTAGATTTTTTTGTTTGTTTCTTAAATGCTGTTCCTTACATTTTACTCTGTAATGACACACTTGGTTTGATCATTTAGAAACAAATAAGGGATGCTTAGCCTGATCATTCTAGCAACATTATCCAGAACATATCTTAATATCATAGCATTTTCATGACAAAGTTGTAGCTTTTCAAACAAGATGAAAGGTTAGCATTTTTTTCTTGTTTATGCATTTAATATTTTTCCATAATGCTAATTATTTCTAAATAAGAAGTGTTTGTATACTTCTATTTTTGGCACATCACTAATTCTGAAATAAATTGTTGTACAAAGCAGCTGTTAGAATTTGAAAATAGATCAATAATTGTTATGAGTAATAGCCAACTGTTGACATTTTATGGTGAAAATATCCTTTCTGTTTTTCCTTCTAGTTATCCTGGTGGGCCATCTGAGACATGCTTTTTCTTGCTGTTTAAAACAATAAGAAGGAAGCTGTCTAACGTAGAATGATAATTAAATGCTCTTGACAACACTTCAAAGAAAAATGGATCCATGTACTTGTAAAATTTGTCACTTTAACCATGATAACCTAAAGTTTTTTCTGTTCATTCCTTACGTGGTCTGTAATCTTGGTTTCCAAAAGACAGACATACTCAAACAGTCCCTGTCAATATCTGGATATAGTAAAGAGCTTTAGGTTCCCCAAGAAACTTTCAGGGACATCATTTTTCACTCTGAAGTGTAAAAATTGTGATAAAAGGCTGTGAATGGTTAGCACATTTTTTAAAAAGACCTTTTTTCTCTGTCAGAGTCTTAACTGACAGCTGTAGAGATGTGATTATAACAGACTTTTATTTATATAGAGAGAGAGACAGAGAGAGAGGGAGGGAGATAATCATAGATAGATAGATATAATGTACAAGTATGTGCATAGACATTTTCTGTACTGCTTGATGTAGAAGAAATTATCTGTGACTGATATCCTTCTAGTCAAGCTGGACAGAAAGGATGGTTTTACAGTTAAGGCATAGGACAGGCATTTCCTGAGACTCATTGCATTGCCTTATGAACACATAACAACAATTTAATCGAGTATTTTACTATTTGTTCACTAGACATATTTTATTAATAGGAAGTTAATGTACTCCTCTGTGCCTATTTACAGTCTTTTAAATAGGTTAATAATACACTTTGCCACCAGTTGATCTGCTTGGCTTTTCTGGGATCTCTCAATTAGTGTTTATGGAGCATGTAGCACAGCAGGACCATGACATTGGTTGGGTATTTTAGACAGCACCATAATAGTACACAACTGGTTCTCTCTATCAGGCTGACTTAGTGCAACTCTACTGTAGTCTTCAAAGGTTGCAATCACTGGCTCTTGAATTTTGCAAAGTCTGATGAGACATTCCTGAATAGTTGAGTAACTATTTTGCCTATCTGTCTTTTACTTTGGTTGTTAATATCGGAATCAGATAAAGTTGATAAATTTGAAAAACGTACTTCCTCTGCAAGTAAACTTGCCATTTTTTTGGTGCTAATTAAGAGTGAGGTGGTTAGCATGTTAGTGTGAAGTCAGGCAGAAGGCTGGTAGAGATGCAGCTTATAGACCAACTCAAGAGTATTAAACTCATCCAGCCCCACAGGCTGGATTAGGAGTCCAGTCTTTGGGCCAGACTGGGCCCATAGGGCGGCCCTACACACAAGTAGTGTATGTGGTTCAGGGCATGTACTATAGGTGACATATGCCTCAGACCAGCCTTGTGTACTGCATCCAGCAGGTTAGGCCATTCTACAGGCTTGATCTAGACCAGCCCTAGATACAGCATACATGGCCAGTCTAGCACAGGCACCTTCGTGCCTATAGCCCTTATCACTGGATATCTTTAAGTGGCTTAGCTAGCAAATCTATGTTAGCTTGCAGAACACAACAGAAATCCCTAAGATGTAAAAATTACATGATGAAGAAAGATAGGGCTCATCTTGTATCCTTCCACTGAGAGAAAATCCCATCTCTACAGTGTAGAACAATGCAGAGAACTTTGACCCCCTGTATTTCCCTGTTAATAGGAACAATTGTTTCCCCTATATTATGGCTAAGTAGAAACACAGATATTTCAGAACAAATTGTCCCTTTTTTCCACTTTTGAGCAGCTTCTATTGGGTTTTCATTTTATATATCTTTTGTATTTGTGCCAAAATATGGTTCAGACCAATATTAATTCCTGAATTTTAAGATGTAACATACATGTTGGGGTGTATTCATGAGGAAATGCAGACCAAGGCTAATGTTTCCATAAGTATCTAAGCATAGAAATTGATATTGCCAAATAAAGTGGATGAACTGTGTATAATCAAGTACTAAATAAATGTGCAGTAACCAGTTACTGTGCAGTAGCACTGGCAAATGCCTTTTTAGTGACACTACTGCACAGTAGCCTAATAATACTATGCAGTAGTGTATTAGCATTGTCTGCGGTGGGACGCGCTACTGTGTAGTGTTATTAGGCTACTGCACAGTTAGCGTCCCATCTACATGCCGGGGAATCAGGGAAATCATGACTTTCTCCACTTGCCGAGTTGCCTACCAAGATATCCTAGGGGCACATCTAAGTGGGTGCATCTACACAAGATGGTATGTCATCATAGCGATGCAATCCCTCACTATAGAGCAGGGGTCACCAACACGTGGCTCCAGAGCCACATGTGGCTCTTCAGAAGTTAATATGTGTCTCCTTGAATCTTTGAATCATGGTGACCAGCTTCCATAGCCACTATGTCACTTCACATGATGCAGCTGCTTGCAGTAAGCACATTACTCAGTCTAGACTCAGAAATTTGGACTCTGGAGCCACGGGTTGGCCACCCCTGCTGTAAAGCATTGCTATGGTGACATAGTAGTTAAAAATAACTGCACCACCAGCATAGTGCAGTAACAGCTGTTACTGTGTCATCACTTAGTACTTCCTAAAGGAAGTATTAAAGATGGTACAGTAACAGTGGTGCCATAGGGGCACGTGTAGACATGCTGAGTAAGCAGGAAAAGCCTGACAGATATCCCAAGGCCTTGAGGGGCCTGATCCTGCCCTTGCAATCCCAGAATGTGAAGGACTTGATGCCTCAAGCCTCTGAGGAGGGGGTAGCTGGAGACTGTGGACAGTTCCAGACTCCCCACACTCTTCCACCATAAAGCAAGTAGACCTCTTCCTCAATAATGCTGCACAAATTATTATTAGCTTTTGTCATGGTCACATTATGTCACAAGAAAGGGTATGGACATCTTTTGCTTTGTGCTGCCATATTTTTTTTTTATAGAAACCTAAAGGTGACAAAAAGTGATGTCTGATTCTGCCCTAAGAGGCTGAGGGGCCTACATTCTACTAAAAAGACTGTACAAAGGGTCTGACGTCACTCCAGACTGGAGGCTTGGTCTAATTTTCCTAAAGTTTACATAGAAACTCTGAAGCAACACAGATTTCAGCACTTACCAATGTAACTCATAACAACCATAAGATACATAATTTTGAAGGATCACAAAGCAGTTTAATGTTATCCCACAGAGGTATAATGATTTTCTCCATAAAATATGATTAAAAGTGAATTTTACTACTTACACGTGTCTTTTTTGCTTCTTTGTGTCTCTTCACAGTGAATTTAATGTATGTGTCAAGCCAGTAATGTAATGAAGTAATAATAGCTTCATGCATAATGACACTGAACAGGAAGTTATATAAGGCACTGAAAACAGAAATCTATTCACTTACCAAAACTGCTTGAAAGGAATATTAATTTGTACTGAATTATTTCCTTTACCCTAAAGGATAAAAGGAAAAAAGTTCTACTCCATAAAAATCTACAGTTTCCAGGTTATGGATATAAAATCTCTATAGTTAAAGAAGCTCTTTAATATTGTCTACAAAACATTGTGAACTTTATAATTTCTCTGTTCACAATACATAAGTATGCCTTATGCAACGTTATTTTTGAGTTTCAGCAATAACTAGGGCTCAAAGGCAATTTGATGTTTTGAAGTACCTTTTGGTATTCCTTCATTGTTTATATTTTTTTCCTTCTGCCTCAACTATCCTGTGCACAGGAGGTTCATAATGGTGAATCTCCCAGTGTTAAAGTGGACACAGATGATTTTTGGCTACTGACCTCTTGTGTGAAAAGCCAGTTTGGCAGTCTTATAATTGACAATATGGATATACAGTATTGGTTCATGATTTAACTGCTGGTCTTTGGATTGTGTCTGATCTAGACTGTCTCTGTCTGGTTTACGTGTGATATATGTTTGCATGTATATGCTCACCTAAGTGTCCTATATTTTATTCTAAGCTTAGGAATCTCAGAAACCTGTTAGTGTTTTTATCTGATCACAAACATTTAGGCTGATTTTTTTGTTAATACTGCCTGGGGAAATTATTTTCAAATAAGGAAAATTTACTTTACTGTCCAAGCCCCCAGGGCCTGGAATAGATTCTCCCTAGACATAGTGCAAACACCTACTCCAGACTCTTTTAAGAAAAAATTGCTTGCTTATCTTGCTGGGATCCTTGGACCCTAGCTGACTTCCTGACCCTTGGGTAGGGGGGCTGGACACAATGATCTTGCAAGGTCCCTTCCAACTGTAATGTCTATGAAATCTATGAAACGTACTGAGAAATGCAGACGTCCAGAATAGATTTTAGCCACTCTAAACACCTGTACTCAAATCTGCTTGAGCTGTTCTGCTTCTATGCAATATATTTAGGATTTTTGTTCTTTTTTTTCTCTTTTTTTTCTTGGTGACAGTTTTAAATCCCTGAAGGATGTAGCAGCCACCTTTAATCCCTGACCAATAACAGTTAAAGCAGTACAGGAGAGTCTTAACGAGGCTGGAGTCACAAGGCCTCTTATGAGTTTTGCCATGTTTTGGGCCTCTACTAAACTGAAATAAGATCCCAAGCTAAATGAGCTTCCATGTACAATAGAAGACATTGATTTGGTTTTACGCTTGTCTATCTTTTATTTGGTTGTACTCTGTATGTCTTTCTACCCCTGATATGATTTCTATCATGACTTTAGGCATCAACAGTGTGGTTCATCTTTGCCTTGCTTCTAACACATTTATTATTATGTATCATTAATTCAATTAGTCCAGAGTTATTAAAGGAATGGCCTGGTCTGGGGTATGTGCTAGACATGGGACTAGTCCAGAATTCATTTATCGTTATCTTTGAACAATATTAGTTAATGTATAATTTATTTTCTTTTTGAGAATGCCAATATTTTTTGGATATGAATATCTTATCTTTTGGGAACATGGTAGAAAAGAGGCAGGAAACTTCTCAGATGAGAATATTAATAATCTTATCTTCATTAATTCCAATATTTTTCATCTTTCTGAATAAAAGTTCCCATGAAGGCCGGAGCTAACAGGACTTAGCCCCCCCAAAACTGGGCCAGTAACAGCAGCTCCAGTGCCACAACCGCTGCAGCGCCATGCCCAGCACCCCACAATGTGCTCCTCCACCACCACATGTACTGCTCCAGCATGCACCAGTCCTGTAACAGCCCTGTGGAAGGTGGCGCTGGGTCAGGCAGGCATGCTCCATACCATCTGCCCCCTACCCCCTGCCAATAATATTTTCTAGTGCTACTTATGGTTCCAAGACAATATTTGTAACGTTCTGTGAAGTGATGAGACTAGGAAAGAAATACTCATCCTTTCTCCTCCCTAAACTTTGGTCAAGAGATAGGGATTTCTAAATCTATATATGAATGAAATGTTTTTTATTGAGCACAACTCCAGTTAAAGAGTTTCTAAGGAGACAGATATTCCCCTTAGTGATCCTATTTCCTCATAAAGTGTGACAGGGGGCACACTCAGGGCCAGGTCTCATGCCGGCCTGCCCACCTGACTCTGGGGCAGTCCGCCTAATCTCACTTGTCACGACTTTGCTGTTCCCATGGCTTGGTGGAAAATGTGGGAGACTGCCCATTACATGCCCCGATACCAGGGGACACTACCTGTGGCTCTGAACCATCCCTACACCACAGGCCATGCCTCACAGATGGCATCCATGTAGCCATATCCCAGCCCCTAACTTTGGCCACGCTCACTGGGCTCAGTGCCCCGCACTCATACTGGGCCTCCTTGCTCCACACACACAGTTGGTGCTCCTAGCCTCTGGGCTCCTTGCCTCTCACTAGGCTCCACACACCTCGCTAGGCTCCATGCCCTTTCCAAACTCTGGGCTCCTTGCCCCACTCTGGACCTTCTTGGTCCTGCTGATCTCCTTGCTGGGTTACCCACTAGGATGTGGGGGCTGGGGTTAAGGTGCCCCTACCCACCTTTCACCAGGGAGGCAACTGGCCTGGCATTTCCTGGGGGCTAGCGCACCACTAGGAGCCCCACAGGCCATCCTTGCTTGACAGGGTTCAGTTTTAAGTTATGCCCAGGACCAGGAGCTTCCAAACCATTCCCATAAGCTCCTGCCTTTACCTCCAAGATGTTTCATACAGCCTTTCAGCCAGGTGATGTTTCTGCCTGGCTGCCAGCAGCAAACTGCCGTGTTTATATAGCTAGTTGTTTGTTTGTTTTTTAAATGGCTTCCACAATCAAGCACCTGCTGGCTGCTTGACTTAGCCCTTAAAGTGATAGGCACTGCAAGTGCCTGTAACTGTATGCCCATTACAGACATTAAATTAAATTTGACAGCTTCAAGAAATATAGGGTTTTTTTTTCCATGTGTGGCTTCATACACTTTGTTTATATGATTTTCCCTTTATCTAGACTTACTCTGAATAGGTCTGATAGATAATGTTTTTATTTCCCTCTTGTTTTAATTACCTTCCCCCCCCATTATTGCTTCTCTTACTTTATTACATTTATTTAAGAGATTCTGATTCAGCCCTGAGTAAGTAAAATATTTAAAACAAGTTAATAATATATTTCTTAATGCAGAGATACATTCACTTAACTAGCTACCATGGTATATGCAGTTTAAAGACCTATTATCTCAAAACAGTGCTGTTAATACATTGTAAAACACTCAAGGGTCTATCACCTGGGCCATAATTTTAATTGGAAACAATCATATATTTGAAAGTTGCTTCACATTTTCAGGTTAGAGTACACACACAAAGAAAAAACTCTTACAACAAACTAGAAATGCAATAGTTGTTATCTTTAAGTTACTATGCATAGTTAATTACAGTAATATTTTATGTTTGTAGTTTATGATGCTATCTGAACTACTATCCAATGACAGTAGAAAAAATACTCATGATTTTAAGAACTCCTGTGCACTAACAGAAATGATGGGGGAGTTTTTTTGAGCTATCATATGCTTCAGGTATTCACAAGCAGTAGTCAACTGAAAGGTTTGGATGGTTGACATGTCACATGAAACTTTTTATTTTGAAAATTAAAAAAGAAAGAAAATACCTTTCTTGTCCAAAATTATTCACACACTGAAGAAACTAGAGAACCACTTCTCTGAATCTTGAAGGACAAACTATATTTGGCTTTTACTGGTATAGCCACATGAGGGGAAGGAAATAAGGGCCTAAATCATCACTGCCAGCATTACTCCAATGATTTCAGTGAATCAAATAAAACCTGTGACAGTATAAAGGTTTTATTGGTCTTTATTTGAGATGACCTGCATTAATTAGTCTTTTATAATGCATCATGTGTTCTCTCTTCTTCTTCTTCTTCTTCTTCTCTTTTTATCATTTCTTTTTATGGTATATTTTTGATTATTTAAATATTCTGATTTATTGCTGTATTATACCAATTCATGCTGGTATAACTTCACAGATTTTACTGCTGCATTTCAATGGAGTGAATCTGGGATATTACAAGTTAATCATACCTAAAATATTTAAAGATCAGGTATATGGCATAAATGTAATAAATTAAATGAGAGAATAAATTATATTCCATCATAATCAAAGATATCACGTCTACTCAAAAAACCTTGTCATCCTATACACTAGCCATTTATGAATGTTTTAGCAACACAAATGTATGATGAGACTACTACTCACAAATGACAAAAGCCATGAATGAGTTATCCAGAGTTGCCAAATCTTACATTTGTTGTACCTCACAAGAACTTAATTGTGGACAAAGCTGTCATGCCTGAAAGCCAGAATCTCACATCAGGCAGCAGTACAAGTAGATTTGATTTTTTTTTTACTGATCACTAGATATCAATATGAAACATTGCTTCAGATAGTCAAGGGGCTTCTTAGCCCCCATGCTTTATATCTAGAAATATGAGCAGACAGCTGGGAACAGAAGACAGGTAACAATAGCAACATCCAATGGCTAGTTACCTCTTGCACTCAAGTGCTACCCCTTAAAATGAATGTTAGAAACACTCCTGGACTCCTAATGAAGCCTCCACTTTATAAAATGGAGAGAGAGATGGTTACAAAGTTCCCTTTTTTTTACTACTACATAAAGAAAAAAGGAGTTAGACTTGTTGATAATGAACATGTTTCTGCTTAAAAAGTTAGGCATGTTGATCTACAAGTGGAATTCACATATCAGGGTTATGTGTCTAAATTCCCAGTACTTTTCAAAGTGAATCTTAGGTACCTAGTATTGTGAATTACAATGTTAAGCATGCTGAGCAGAATGGAATGGAACATGTCCAAGCCATTTTACTAGAAATTTCGAGAAAGAAAGCGTGTTTTACATTCTGCCTTTCTCCAAGACTTGGGCACCTATATGGAACTAGAATTCTTAGCCACAAAACCCTCAAGTAAATTTGGCACAGAATCATCCCTTCAAGTTCTTCTGATTAGTGTGTGGTGGTGGTCCTGCCAACCTTTTCATAATTACTTAGAGGTTAGAGCAGCTACCCAAGAAGTAAGGGACCTGAATTCAATTCCCTTCTCTGCTTGAGAGGGTTCAAGCCCACAGATCCAATTCCCCAGAGTGGGGCACAAAGCAAGAGTCATGGGACTAGAGATAGAACAAGAGAGAAGTATTAATATCAGTGGCAGTCCCTTGATGCAAGAATGACAGTCTTCCAGTTAATAGACAAGTCATCAGTGAGCCCACAGATGACTAAGGGAAATCCAAGGTCCACATATTCTACGTCAGACATTTTAAATAGTTCCCCAGAAGGAAGGAGTAGATCCTGGTGATATCAGGTTACAGCACTTCTTCTTTGTCTCTCTCCTCTATCCATTTCCATGGCAAGGCAAGTTTGCTCAAAATGATCAATGCCTTGTTGTATACCATTGAGGATGATTCAGTGTTTGAGTATTCCATGTGTTGATGCTAATATTGAATTTCTTCAGACTGACCAGCAAGGTGTCCTTAAATCTCTATTTTTGCTTACGTCAAGAGCAGTGTCCATCAGTGAGCTGGGAGTATAGGACCTGTTTTGGGTGCCAGTTGTCAGGTTATGACATATACTATCCAACATAGCTGGTGCTATATAAACATGGTTTCAATATTTGTGGTGTTTGCTTGAGCCAAAATGATGGTGTTCATTCATCTGTCCTTCCAACTGATTAGAGGATTTTCCAAGACATTGCTGATAGTAATGTTCTAAAGCTTTCAGGTGTTTCCAATATGTTGTCCAAGCTTCACACCCTTACAACAGGGCAGAGGTGCCAACAGCCCAGTAGACAAAAAAGTTGTTTTGGGTTCCATAAGGAAGACACGCCCCTGTGGATCCCAAGTTCTGGTTCATGCTTCTGATGTTATTTGTGCATTTATTCAATTATTCTTTAATACAAAATGCATATGCATTCCCAGGATTAGGGAACAGAACCCAAGACTTCTGCCTTGCCTCCTGGGACAAGAGTCCCCCTCACTGGACATTATGGCTACAGACTGTCTCAAAGGAAAATTCTACGGTTGCATAAGTCTCCAAAACCACCTTCAGGAAGGACATTATCATTTCCAAAGCATAGCCTGAAGAAAATTTGCACAATGCGAACCCTAATTTATATCAGAGCCTTTCATGATATCAGCAGACATTTTAATTTTCAGCAAAAGATAATTGAACTTATGGCATGAAACTGATTATGCCTTTGGCAAAACCATGATTAGCATACTATATCAAGCTTACAGCCCCATCATACCATTTGCCAATCTGTTCTTTGTGCTTCTTGGCCATAGTCAAAAAGTAGGTGCATGGGAATGAGACTTCAACACCGGAACATTAGATTTCATAGATTTCATAGACATCAGGGACTGGAAGGGGCCTTATGAGATCATGAAGTCCAGCCCCACCTCTCCCCCTCCCCCCCCCACCATAGGCAGGTAGTCAGCTGGGATCAAGTTACCCCAAAAAGAAATATAGCCACCCATTTTTTGATAGAGTCCAGAGGAAGTGCTTATACCACCTCTGGGGGGAGTTTGTTCCAGACCCTAGACACTTGCACCATAAAAAACGTTTTTCTTATGTCTAGTCTAAATCAGCTTTCCTGGAGTTTATGGCCATTCGACCTTGTTATCCTTTAGGGAGCTCTGGTGAACAGCTGTTCTCCTGGGTCCTGATGCACTCCTCCTATATAATTGGAGGCTGCCACAAAGTCCCCCGGAGCCTTCTTTTTTCCAGACTGAAGAGTCTCAAGTCCCTCAGCCTCTCCTCATATGGCCTATACTCCAGGCCTTGGATCATATGAGTGGCTCTCCTCTTGACTCTATCAAGCTTCTCCACATTTCTCCTGAAGTAGGGGGCCTAATATTGGATTCAATACTCCAGCTGCAGTCTCACCAGGGCCAAGTAAAGTGGGAGGATGGCTTCCCTGGTTTTGCTTGAGATGCATCGGTGGATTCATGCCAGAGTTTGATTTGGTTTGCCAGCCACAGCATCTCATTGGTGACTTATATTTATCTTGTGGCCAATAAAGACCCCCAAGTGCCTTTCAGTCATGGTGCTAGTGAGCATAGCACTGCTGAGCCTGTAAGTATGTTGAGGGTTCTTTCTACCAAGGTGCAGCACCTTACATTTCTCTACATTGAAGGCCATCAGGTTTTTGTTGGTCCACCTTGAGAACATGTCCAAATCAGCCTGTATCCCCAGCCTGTCCTGTGGTGTGATTGCCCTCCCTTATAATTTGGCATCATCCACAACCTTGGCCAGTTCTCATCTAACTCCTGAATCCAGATCCTTAATGAAGATGTTAAAGAGTACTGACCCAAGTACCGAGCCCGGAGGGACCCTGCTGATCACACTGTGCCACATTGATTTGCTCGCGTCAACTAGTACAATTTGGGTCTGACCCAATGGCCAGTTACCTAGCCATTGAACTGTAATCATAAGGACATCATGAGGAACTAGGTCAAAGGCTTTCTTGAAATCCAGATCTGACATACATGTCATCTCCCTTGTCCAGGGCACATGTTACCTGGTCATAGAAGGAGATGGGGTTGGTCAGGCAAGACCTGCCAGTCACAAAGCCATGTTGGTTGGCATTCAGATGCTTGCCTTTCATTAGACTGGTGTTGATGGATCCCTTGACAATTTTTTCCAGGATTTTTCCAGGGATGGATGTCAGACTGATTGGTCTATAATTCCTTGGGTCATTCCTCTTCCCTTTCTTGTAGATAGGGACAATATTGGCTCTTTTCCAGTCTTCCAGGACCTCACCCAAGTGCCATAGATTTTTTCATCCCTTCTTACTTTTTTATGCATAACAGGGTATTTTCCTCTTATATTTTGCAAAAATAATAAATTCACTATGTCAACTGCTACCACTGCCCATTTATCCCCACTGAAACTTGTCCCCATTATCTGGCTGCACCATGGTATGTGGAGAGCTCCCCACCACCTGGCCACCCAGCACACACCATCAGAGCTCCATCTATATGGACCAGATCCAATAGCTCCATTGGCTGTATCCTACCTGTGGGCCAACCTGTATACCTCTTTAACAATATTCTGTTCTATCTTTAATAAAGTATTCCACTGAAATACCACACTTGGATAAATAAATGCAGCCAACAAAATATTTATTTAAATTTCCATAGGTAAATAGTTATTATTAGGTCTACCTAACACTGTAAATTAAGATATGAGCCAAAATAAAAATGCAAAAAATATATAAACATGTTTGAATATTAAGACAAAGCTGGCATTTATTTATCCTATTTTATTGATTTTGTCTCTGAATAAAACCATATATATCATTTGGATATAACAATTTGGACTTAATACTTATAAGTATTAAAAATTTTAGGCCTGGTTTTCCAAAAAAATATGCATGGGTAAATATTGTTGTGCCTCAGAAGTCCCATGTGTGAGTATATACATCTCCAGTACAGATTTCATAATTTTCTAAAGAATTCTTTGGCACGTATTAATATCAAAATTTGAGAAAAGGAATCCATGGCATTTCTTCACTGGTTCTAAAACTTGAAGTTAAAGCAGTTTCCACAGAGTAGAAGTTTCTGAGAAATCCAAAACTATGCATTTAACATATTTTCATTCTTTTTTAACTCAATCAAAATAAAACCACTTTTCATGTATTAGATTTTATTTGAAATTATTTTCTAATTTTGGAGAGAAACATTCTAAAACATTAACTAAAATCAATGATATTTTTAAAGCAAAATTAGGCTTAGAGAACAAACATTTTGATAAGTGTTTCAATAACATTAGGAAAAAATAAATTGTATATTTTGGAGAGAAACATTAAAGAAAAAGCATTCCCAATTTTTCTCAAAGTTTTTTGTCAATTTTTTTTTCAACCCACTGCACAAGTTATTCATGCTGTTCATATAATGAGCCACACAATATAACTTATCCAACTCCCAGAGAAATCCGTAAGAGTCTTATTATTGACTCCAAAGAGAGTTGAATCAGACCTACTGTGAAGAAATATTGATGCAGTTACAGGACTGACAATGGTGCAGCAGAAAAACAGTGCAAAAATATGACTCAACACAATACATAAGATGTAAGATTCAGCAACCAAACCATCAGTCACACACATCTGTCCTTGTGTCTTCTCCCCCTTGGCCTATGAATGATTTGAACTACACTGTTAGCTTCCTAGCATACAAAATAAGATGAATTGCAGGCCTCAGCTTTTACTTATGCTTTCAGACGTTTTGGCTAAGCATTTAAATTTCCAAGAAGATTAAGTTTCCCAAATTGTTCGAGTAGCTCAAATGAGTTTCACTTTTATGTTTCTTGTACTTATTTTTAATATATAAATAATATGATACAATAAACAGTTCAAAATGAACATAAGTTAAGGCTGAACTGGGGAAGTACTGGAAAACTTGTCATCTGTATTTCTTAGGTCAGCCTACATTTTCTGCTTTGTCACTCTCTCTAATTCCCCCTCTAGCTCTATAAAAACATCTAGTTGTCTCTTAAATTAATTTATACTATGTGCTTCAGTGGACTTTCCTGACAACTTATTCCTCACGTTTATTACTTGTCAAGTGAAATACTTCTGTTTGAATCTTACTATTCTTTTTGCACTGAAAGGGACACTGTCAACTTACATATTTAATTTAAGTTCCCTTTTTTTAAATATACCTTTTCAAACCACATAGTCACTCTATGACCATAATTGCACCTCTACTCAACTGCTAAGAATAGAAGGATCCTTTCAATGGATTTGAGAGCAGCAGTGCGAAATGTGCTCAGACCCATCTTCCTCCACATTATTCCTTCTTTTTGGGCATTCCGATTTCTTCCCTCTCTCAGGTTTAAGCTACCCCATTGTCCTTGTTAATAACATTTTGTACTGGTCTGGGATAAATGTGCATGCCATCTTCTCACAGTACACAGTAGTGTATACCTTCATGTTCATGAATGAGACAGGAAATGTAACAATTATCAACCAAATAGTAATGTCACTTGTCATCAAATAAACAATCTGAAAGAAAATGTTAGGAATATATTTCTGTTTCATATTTTTCTATGCCAGTAATCCTAATGGTTTCTCATAAGAACATTTGTTATAACAATAATGATTTGTTTTTGACTGTTCCGAAGCAAGTCATAAGCAGGGCTTAAATGGAGAACTTGTGGGAAAATGCAGCAGCAGAACAGAGAGGAAACATTATTCACTAGAGTTCCTTCATCTCCAGCTATGACAAATTGCACACAAATATTATTCAAATCTCTTTACCTTGTGGAAACAGATTGTTATTCAATTACTTATTAACAAATGATGGGGATATTAGTGGGAAAAGCCTTTAAAAAAAATCTGGTAAAGTACTGAATTTACTTTTGGGTGCAAGCAAAACAAATGATTTTGTTGTGGTTTTTGTCGTTAGGCCAATGAAGCTCAGATTTGGAAAATTCAGCATTAAGCTTCCCATCAAGTTTTTGAGATTGGTGACAAGAATTTGAGAGATTCTCCAAAATATCCTTTCAAAATATTCAGCACAGATCAAAACTATTCCACAAATAATTCACTGCCCAGTTAAGAAACAGAATACCTAGCATATGAACCCACAAGTCTAAGTTTGTAAACATAATTACAAGAAGAATCACCTGACAAAGAAGAAAAAGGAATAAATAAACACTTACCTTGTACAATAACTGAATGAAAGAACAATAATACAATGAGCTGAGGCCCAGTTGTGGCAGATCCAGTCTCTAAGCAGAGCTGAAAGTAATCAGAGAATTGGGCTGATTCATCCCTCAGGGAAGAGGGTGCCACCCATACTGAGCCTATATAAACTCAAACCAGGCAGCACAAAGCTGCCTGGGCAAGTGACTGCCTTGTTATTGCTTTGTCCTCTTTAGAAGACCTAAATCTGACTCCTTGCCTTGAACCTCTGGCTTGGACCTCCTATCTGTTTCTACATTACTTGTTTCAATTACTCCAAACCTTGCCTTGGACCTCCCATCCTGGATCATCTGCATTCTTTCACCACAGCCTCATCTCAATACTAAGTTTCCTGTTCTGTATTAAGACCAATATCAATTGAACTTCCACTCCAGTATATTCCTGACCAGCATGGTCCCCTTAGATGGACTGCTTATTGCCAAGTCGACCCTTACAAATAGCTTATAGAAAACATTGGGATCCTGCTTCTGCTAGCTTTTTGCTAGCATAGCAAAAAAACATTGCTATGGTGAAAGATGTTCAATAGAGAAGAGGCTTACTGTGCCAAGAAGTGGATTTTAATGCTCAGATTCTGACAGAGCAGGTGTAATAAGATGTTTGCAAAACTTAGGTACTCTTCTACGGGGACTAGTTGTTACAAAAGTCAGGATGCCTGTTTGTGGTGTACAGCAGATTGGGGAAGGTACAGACAGCCCTGTGGCAGATAAGGTAAGGAGAACAGGGTGAGAGAAGAAAGCCAAGCAGCAGTCATGAAGGGGATCAGAGTGCCACTCACTGGAGTTGCAGGATCATTAATGCTGCGTGACCCCAGTGGCTGGGGGGCACAGCGAGCTCCCACAGGTGGTGGCAGCACTGTTGGCAGTGGGACTGTGGTGGTGGCAAATGAGGAGCTCCTGCAGGTGGCCATGGTGCTGTCGACAGTAGGAGGAGTGGGGGGGTGACAAGCACTGACCCGTGGTCAGCAACCACCTGAAGCCAGTGGCGGGGGGCACGGGATTGTGCATTGCCCGCCGACGCCAGTGGGTGGGGGCAGGGGGGGAGCAGCGACTGCCCACAGGGGCCACCAGCAGTGTCGGTGCACCGCCATGCTCAAGGGGTGCACCCCCTATGCATCACTAATGTGCAGGTTTGTCTGACTCAGTGGAATTCAACTTATAGCACACCTGGAAAGAAAGGTGGGCCCCCACTGGTTTAGGTTACTGTGTGCAGTAAGTGCATTAAGTATAATGAGCTTTTCACAGACTGCAGTTGTTGGCGTGAGATTCCTAACACTACAACAACCAGTAATTCAGCTAAGTTAGTGTCCTGCCTACAGATTTTATTAAGCATGTTTTTAAACATAGCTTTTTGAATTAAAGCATTTAGTGAAATACTAATCACAAGTGTCTACCTATTCTCAGTAAGGAATAGCAGATTAGGAAAGGGATTGTGACAATCAGTGAGTCAACCAATCAATCCATGTCTCACTTTTTTTCACTACTCCAGGTGTTTCAAGCATTGTATGTTAGGAAGTAACATGCTTTTAAAAAACTAGCTTTTCATTAAGATAATTAGCTGCAGATATTGCTGTGGCAATTATCATTCTAATCATATGCATGAGGACTGACTTCCTATTGCCTCTTCCAAATTGTTTTATTCAACCTGTCTTTCTTCCTCCAAGCTCCAAGAAGTTCACTGTATCTTTCCTTTTGATAATCTATATTGTTTTTGTGTTTTCATTTTTGTGTTTTGTATACGTATTTGCCACTTGCCAAAACCAGTTATTATTAACGCAACAACCACTTTGGATTAGATCTACGAAAGAACAAAGACACCAGAATTCTCAGTATTGCAGAAGTTATTTTTCTAGAAGTCCTTCTACCTAGACTTAACTTAGGTCCTTAAATTCAGTGATGGGATCCCAAGTCAGCCAAGGCCATGAGGATGCAAACTTCTCTTGACCCAAGCTAACAATTAAAAGGACCTTGAAATTTATGAATAAAAAGGCTGACTTTAATAATTAGGGAAAAACACTACAACAGATGTAAGGAAGACAGTACATAAAATAAAGGGTTTAAACATGCTAACTCCTAACATTTCACATTCAAACCTGGCCACTGCTTATTTTGAGTCCCCAACTGGTTCCAGGGGCAGACAGGAATCATCACTGCCTTCCTGGTGAAACTCCTCCTTGTCCCCAGAGATCTTGGCTTCTCTGCTGGCCTTCAGCAGATTGTCTCTGCCTCACTACTCCAGCCCTTTCGGCTGTAGAGCCCAAGTGACAGACTCCCTCCATTTCCACTCTCTAGAACTTCACACTAGCCACTTCAGTGTACTCCAGCAGGCCACATGTTCTTACATTCTCTGGCTCCTCTTTTTATATCTCCTCCCCTCAGTTTGTATAAAGAAGTGGAGTTCTCAGGAGAGGGGCCCTTCCAGCACCATCCAAAAGGCACAGTGCCATAAGCCATGCCACACACAGCCCCTCTGCAGTACAGCTATGAGCCCTTTCACCACCAGAACAAAAATCCATCCAAAAACCGTTTTCAACAGGGAATGTCAAAAACAATAGCAACACATAATTGTCATAGATCTCCCTTCTGATACAAACACAGCAGGGATTTTTTTTCTCGAAGAGCCACACTGGAGTGTTTGTCCTGGAAGCATTCATTGTTGACAGAATTGCAACTTGGTTGTTCTTTTTTTTTTTTTTTACAGTTTCAAGACATATGTCATATTTTGCAACATACTCCTTCGCATCAGTTTTGAATTCTATCCCTTCATGCTCTGTAACCATTTTAGTGGGGCATGCTCTGTATACACTGTAAAATGTTGACCATACAAATATAGTAGCCATTTCCTTAAGGCTAAAACAATTTCCAAACCCTTTTTTCTTGACTGTGGCATAATTTATTTACCTTGGTGACAGTTTTGTTTTTTTTTTTGCTTAAGTAGGCCACTGTTATCCTTCTTTTTCAAGCCAGTATCTAAGCCAATGTCTGGAGCATCCATAAACGTGGCAAAGGGCCTAGAAAAGTGAGGGGTCATCTGTATGAGTACACTTTCCTGAGCTTGTTAAAAATTAATCAAATGCCTATTGGCAAGTTCCAGTTCAACATACTCTGTCCAGTTTACCTTCTCACACAAGTCTGTCAAGGGGGCAGCAATGGAGCTAATGTTCGGTACAAAACCCCTGTAAAATCTCAATAAATGTATAAAAGACTGTACCTTTCTTTTAGTATTGGGAACTCGCCAGTTTTGGATGGCATCAATTTTTAATGAGTCTAGGTGTATAGTCCCAAACTCTACCTAGTATCACAGGTATTTCGCCTGTGCTGTTTCTACGCAGCACTTCTCTCCCTTAATGGTAAAGCCTTCCATCTGGATCTTTGCTAGGACCTGACCTAGGTGTACTAGATGTTCTTTCTGTTTTTGGTTGACAATAATGATGTCACTGATAAATCCAACTGAAAATGACCCAGAGCATTTTGCATCTGATCTACCAGCCTAATGAAAGTTTCAGGGGCAGTCTACATCCTGAAGAAAGAACAAGGAACTCGTAGGGCACACTCTGACAAGTGTGCATTTGAAGTTTGCAGGGCCACAGACTCAATCTGTAGTGCTGCAAACTGCACATGCTACACCTGCAGCCATTAACCGTGCTTCTAATTTGAACCAGGAGATCCTGGTGTAAACAAAAAAAAAAGTGGCAGAAAAAAACAGGGTGGTGTGTGTGGCAGCACCAGAGCCTGAGCCAAGCCTGGAAACCAGACCCTGGCCTGCCAGAGCCATGCTTTGGCTGGTGGTCAGGCTCTGTGCATCCAGATCACCACCACTGGATCCGTGTGAGCCCCACAGGACCCTAAGTAAGGCTGCTGGAGCCAGCCCAGGAGCTGGTCCCAGCCTCCCTGCCCCACCCAGAGCATTTTTCCCACATAAACCCCATGTGTAAGGTCATGTGCCAGGACAAAAAGCAGCATCACAAATATGTGCTGCTGCTTTTTCACCCACAGCAACCACATGTCCCTGCTCATGGGGATGCAGCCATAGAGACCCTTTGAAGTTAAAGAGGCTGATTTCATTTGGGCCTGTTCCTCTAGTGTAAAGGGATCTTCCAGTATCCCTTAGTTGGGCCCTTGTGATTGTATCATACTTTGTTCCCCCAACTTTATCAATAAACTCATCCATTCAGGGCATAGGGTATGCATCCAACTCCATGAGTAAAATCTATTTTCTATTATCTGCACAAAATCAAATCTCCACCATCTACTGCTGGAACCAATATCACTGGGGAAGACCATGGGCTTTGAGATGACCTAATGGTGCCCATATTCCACATCTCTTGGATCTCTTTATCTAGTTGCTTCCCTAGAACCCCCCCAGTATAAGCCTAACCAGGGTGGATATAGGTGGATGGTTGTCTCTATTTATTTGGTAAAGGGCTTTTTTAACTCTGTCTGCCCTATTGGATAACTAGTGTATAGGCAGCAAGTGCCTCCCCGATCTGTTCTCCTTGGCTCTCACTTAGCTCTTGGGAAATTATCACCTCCTCCATGGTACTCTGACATTCCTCTTTGTTCTTCCACTCCACACTGCAATCTTTTTCTTCTCTTCCCATGTCCTCACTGAGGGTAAAGATGACATCAGCCAGGTCATATGTGTCATATATGTCACATATGACAACTGATGTTGGACACAATATGAGCCTTCCCACACTCTTCACTGTTCTTTCTCACTGGTATCAAGACTAGCACCTGATCTCCCACAGCATAAGTCCATGCCCTAGCC
Organism: Alligator sinensis; assembly: GCF_000455745.1. Taxonomy (NCBI): domain Eukaryota; kingdom Metazoa; phylum Chordata; order Crocodylia; family Alligatoridae; genus Alligator; species Alligator sinensis. The sequence continues at coordinate 836,484 of NW_005842454.1, read as the reverse complement.
CTCCAGTCATACAAAACTTTCTGCTTGGTCTGAGCAGCAGTTAAGTGTTCTCTAGCTAACCCCGTTAACTCCAGTAGTCTCTCCAGTAGTCATCCCCTAATAATATAGGGATTGGGACCTGATCTGAAAGACCTATGGCCTTGTGACCTTCCCAATTGTGCCATTTCAAATGCATAGTTGGTTGTGGGCAGTCTCTCAGTGGGTGCCCCTAAGGGTTTGATATGAAGACTGCTTTCCCTCGTAATCTTTCCTGGATCCATTAATATGGGATGTACCAGAGTTCTTTCTGCTCTGGTGTCCCTCTATCCATGGGTAACCCTTCTGTCTATTTCCATTAGCTCTATTAATTGTTTCAGGGGTCAACTATAGGCTCCCTTCCAATCAGACTTACTGGGGCAATTGGCCCTTGGGACTGTTCTATAAGAGGCTGGTTTACCACATTAATTTGGAAGATTTTTTTTTTCCTGATCCCACTCTTTGCAACACTGAGAATACTCTCTAGCCAGATGTCCTGCCTTATTATAGACAAAACGTCTTTTGTCCTCTAGCTCTCTTTTTGGCTGTCCATATGTAGGTCTGGTCAGGCCTTCTTTACACTGACTTCTTTTTTTCCCCCAGATATTAGCACCTTTGGGGAGAAAAGCAAGCTTGAATTTTTTTCCCCAACCCTTTTTTTTCCTTCTTTCTTCCTGACTTCTAACACCCTACTGTGTGCAGCTGACCTTGTTTTCATCACAAAGATCTGCTGCTTCCCACAACATGGTAAGGTGTCTGTCCTTTTCTCAGAACCTGAACTCAACTGGCCAATTCACATACAACTGTTCCAGACCCAGAACATGCTTAATCTTGTCAGCTATTTCAACTCCTTCTCCCAGAAGCCATTTTTTCAGGCTTTCCCACAGGCATGTAGCCAATTGCCAGTAGATGCTATTCCCTTCTCTCTTCATTTGCCTAAACCTTTGGTGATATTACTCTAATGTCATTTCAGACTCTACCAGTAAGGCCCCTTTCACCTTTAGGTAACCTTTACTATCCTCCAGTATCATATTAGAATAAGCTTGAAGAGCTTTTCCCTGCAGCAGTTAAGGGAGGTAGAGTATTCTTTCCCCTTTCCCCTTCCTTTCCCCTTCTTTCCCCTTATGCAACATGCAGACCCTTCCAAACCCCTCTAAAATGTTGTAAATGCTAATTCCTTCAATGTACTGACATACAGGCTTTATTTTTACACAGATCCTCAAAGAACCCCAAAACTGTTCCTTACCCCTCAATTCTACAGAGAAGGTAGGCAGTCCTCACTTCAGCCATGCCTGCTGCAGCTATAGTTTCTACGTTTCCAAATCTAACTCCTTCATTCCTCTTCTGTTCAAATTCCATCTGCTTCATCTACTGCTCCACTTTTAGTCTCAGCTCTTGTCATCCACAATGTCTGGCTATTTCTCAGTTTCACCTTGTCTGTATTCAGTTATATCCAGCATCTGTTCAGGGGCTTGGTATCATGATCCTTGATTGTCTTTTCCTTCCTTCACTATTTCTTTTCGCATATGAATGTCATAATTTATAATCTTTGTTCCTTGTGGTACATGTAGTGCTTAGTTCATTTTGTGTAGGTTGAATATTGGAGGTCTGTTTCTAAACTCAGTTTTCCACTGCATTTACCCAGTGGCATAAGAATGCTTTACTGTATATTATCCCATAGTCATATTTCCCTAGTCTAATAATGCTGCTTATCAGTGCTGTTCGGATTACATTTTCACTGTTTCCACAATCCAGCTAGAATCCAATTAGATCTAATAGCTTATTTATGACTATGGCAGTTAAATGTCTGGCAGCCTTTCCCTGCATACATGTATATTGAATTTTGAGATCTGCAAACATCACACCACAAAAATCCTTTTCTTCAAAAGGAATCTCTACAACCTCATTAATTGCATGCAGTGGCATGCTTTTCTTCCCAAGATATCAAGGTAACTGGCACAGGAAGGTGGGAAGAGGGAAGGGACAAAGGGATGGAGTAGGTGTGTAGGGGCTGCTCTGCTGCTACCCTCTCTACCCCCCCAATAACCCCAAACCCTGAATCCCCCCCTTCTAGCCCAACATATTTACCCTTCCACCCCACTTGTTCATACTGACCCCAATCATTCCCTGATTGCTACCTTCCACCCCACTTGTTCATACTGACCCCAAACTTTCCCTGATTGCTCCCCTGCCATGAAGAACAGCCTGAAAGCAGTAGAAGTGCTGGTGAGGGGTTCCCCTCCCTGCCCTCCTGGGGGTCCATGCAGACCATGACAACCCTGTGCACCCAGATCTGTACACCACAACTGAAGGGGGAGGTTGAATCTGGGTGTGCAGGGGCAGCACAGACTGTAGAGAGCCTGGGTACAGGCAGGGAGAGGCAACCCCCCCACCAAACACCCACCAGCCTTTTTCCAGTCTTCTGGTACCTTGCCCATCCCCCCCCCAGCTAATTGTCAAAGCCTTCAAGATCTCTTATGCCAGTTCCTTCAGTCTGACATTTATATATATATACACACATATATATATATATATATACACACACACATATATATATATATATATATATATATATAATTCCCTCAGTTTGCCCCCTTCCTTATCCAAATAATCCTTATTAGGTGTCTAGCAGCAGCTTAGTTTTTTAGTGAAGACGGAGGCAAACTAATTGTTGAGTATTTCCACCTTTACATTTTTTGTTAAGAGGGCTATTTAACAGTGGACCCACAGGTTCTTTGGTCTTTCTTTCCTGGCCAACATACTTATAGATCCTCTTGTTGTCTTTAACCTCCTTCACCAGGTAAGGTTCATTTTTATCTCTGTCTTGCTGATTTTGTCCCTTCAGGTTCTTGGTATTCTTTCTTGATGATATGCCTATTTTTTCCATTCTTTGTATGCTTTGCTTTTGCATCTGAGGCATCCTAGAAGCTCCTTGTGCAGCTTCTCTTGCATTCTTCTTATGCCTCCATTGTGTCAAAACAATTCCTTGTTTAGCTTCCAATACTGTACCCTTTAGCAGCTCCCAGCTCTTCTGTGCACCTTTATCCTTCAGTCCGCCTTCCCATGGCACCAAGCTTATTAAGTTCTTGAGTCAATTGAAATCTGCCTTTTTGAAATCCAGCATCCTAGTTTTGCAGATCTCATGCTTTCCTCATCTCAGGATCTGGAATTCTGTCACATTGTGATCGGTTTCTCCCAACTTGCCCTTCACCTTAATGTCTTCCACTAGTTCTTTCCTATTGGTCAGGATCAGATCTAAGGTAGATTATTCCCTAGTTGTATCCTCAGCTTTCTGAAGCAGGAAGTTGTCCTTCACACAAGTTAAGAGCTGGCTGGACATGTTATGTTTGGCTATAAAGTTCTTCTAGAGGATGTCCAGAAGATTGACATCTCCCATCAGTACCATCTCATAGATTTTGGATAACTTTGTCACTTCCTTGAAAAGTGCCTTATAAATCCCCCCATGATATTGGTGCTGTGTCTTTCACCTTCACCCAAATGCATTTTGCACTTCTGTCTTCATCCTCCTGAACTAGGGATCACGTTTATCTGTTTTTTACATACAAGGTGACAGAGCCACCTTTTCTCCTGACCCTATCCTTCCAAAATAGTGTGTGTTCCTCAGTGTTGATGTTCTGGTCATAAGAACTATTGTACCAGGTCTCTGTGATACCAAGTTGATTATAATTCTTTTCACAAGCTGTGGCTTCCAGCTTATTGTATCTATTTCCCACACTTCTCTCATTTGCATACATACATCAGATGTATTTTGCATTTCAACCTACTAACTTCTCTTTGTGTCATTTGTTGCTGTCCTGTGGATACCTGGCCATAGAGTGAAGTTGCTTTTTCCAGATCTTTCCTTTCTGAATTGTTTAATCTGTTGCTGGAGGGTTTTTGTTACCATCCTACACAGAGCCTAGTTTAAAGCCCCTCTTACTAGGTTGGACAGATGGTGCCCAAAGATACTATTTCCAGTTTTGGTCAGATGGATCCCATCTCTTGATAGCACTCTTCCTAGAATATTCATCCATTGTCAAAAAATGAAAAGCCTTGATGTGAACACGACCATCTCAGCCACACATTTACTTCCATAAAACAATGGTCCCTGCCTGAGTCCTTGGCTTACACTGGGAAGATCAGTGAGAACATCACTGGCGCCCAAGCTCTTTAACCCTCCTGCTAAGAGCTTCATAGTCTTCTCTGATCTGCTCCATGTTTTTCCTGGCAGTATCATTAATTAATATGAACATAAAAATAATCTTAAACTCTGAAATACAAATTGAAAATATTTTTGTCCAAAAATTCCCTTTACATTCAAGTGGAAAAATGTAACATACTTCGCAGAACACTTATCTATTTCCACTACATCTTCCATTTATGCATTTCTTTTTCAGGTAGCAAAATGAGAGTTTTTGAGTAACATTGTCTTCCTCTTTACTGTTTTGTGTTTGTATATATCTGCTAGTGCAACTGAAGTAATCAGTCCGTTACCTTCCACCGATGACTAAACCACTTACATACTGAAAATAAAGGTCACAAATCTGATGCTCTTGCAACACCAAAAGGCAAAGGAAAAATAATGTCATTACTATTACTAAACTTCTAGCCCAGTGTGACCTATGTTGTTTTCTGCTATTCACATATTGCTAAGAATGTTTGTTATTCTCACTCTGACTACAACTACTAGACATATATATATCTATATATATCACTATATATATATAGACACTTGGTATCTCAATATAATGACATATATATATATATATAATGACATATCCAGACATACATATATAGACATACACACACATATATCTACTAGCTGTAGCTTTAATATTTATTCATTGAAACCTGACCCCAGTAATAAAGAGATTAACAGAAAATACAATTCAACACTTTGCAATGCAGGCTGGATTATCAAGATTATTGATGACATTAAGAATAATGCTCTGTCACAGGGTTGAAACCAGTTTACATATCAGTTCCATATATCCTATTGCAAAATACTAAATGTCTTACTATTAGAATGGGGCGTGTCTACACATGACATGGGGCTTCGACATGCTATGGCAATATAGTATCCTCAGACAAAATCATGGCACCGCAGGTACATCACCGTAGCAGCTAAAAATAAGCCATGTGTGCATGGCGCGGTATGGGCTGTTACTGCACTGTCAGTAACACAAAATAACAATGGTGTCATAGGGGCATGGCACAGTTACAATGGTGCCATAGGAGCATGTGTAGATGCACCCTGTATGTATTTGATTCAATCTTTACTAAATGAAGTAACAGCCTGCAAATTCTGTAGTGGATGGGAAACAAAGTAACTATTTTATGAAATACTTACTTTTGGGAAAATTATTTAAAAGCCAGTTTTGCAAAATAAGGTAAATTTCTCCACGAAGCCCAGCTAGTTAGTTTTTGGACCCGCTCCCAAATTTGGCTGAGGAACCCATGATCCCATCTACTAATAAGTGCTAAGCATGTTACCATTTTTTAATGGAAATGCTCTCAGGCACTATTTCTACAGGATTGGTTTCATCATCATTGAGATGTTGTTGTCATGGAAAACATCTATATTTCTCAAAAGAGTCTTTCAGATTATTATGCTGTGTGGCATCTCTTCTTTGAACATATGAAGAAAGACAGCACTCTCTTGGCTAAATCAGAAATGCATCAGAATTTCTATGTTTGGTATGGAATTAGGATGTAGATTGTTCATACCTCAATATAGTTTTCTTTTTTGAAAGCCTCATCTTATCTGAACACTCCCTGCACTTAACATGAAGAATAATGCTGATATCAGCAATACTCTTACATGAGGAAGAGAATATTTAAATGTGACCACTGTGTTTATGACATTAATTCATAAAAAATGTTTTTCCTATACATGTGGATCATATATATTATTTATGCATGGTGTGCACATGCAAGTGTGCTGTATAGAGACTAAAACACTGAAACATAAACCTGGAAGACATAAATTAAGGAAATTGCAAAGGAATCTTCTATGGATCCCCTGTCCTGTTCTTTAGAATTGTTTAAAGTAGCCTCATGACCATGAGCCCATCCTAGTCACCAAGACAACTAGTTGAGAAGTGGCAAGCATTATTTGTTCCCCATTTCATTTTTTCCCCTGAACCAAAATAGCAACCATTAGATTATTTCATTCAATTACATCAATTATGTGGGTTTTATATTATTTGGAAGCTTTATAAATCTTCTAGAACAACAATACCATATATGATTAACTATTAAAACAGATTTGTTACTAGACCATGCAACTCCTCATTATAAACTACATTCTTGTCAGGGACATCAATATTCTCATTTTTAGTTTAACCGAAAGTCAGGGACCTGAAAAAGACAAACACAATATCTTTCCACCTAAAGTCTATGATATTCAAGATAATAAGCATTTTTATGCTGGAGTGACTTTAAATATAGAAGATGTATTTCTTTCATATCAGTTGGTGGTGTTCTATTGATATGAGGATATCCATTGATATTAGCTGCTTATTGGCTTCTTCTACACATGCAATTAATGTGAAGCAATGAACTCCAGACCTTTTTGCTCCAGAGTTTATTGCTCCTGAGTGCACAATTTGAACATGCACCTGGGACTGCAGCATGCTGAGCCAGGTTGGAGCAGCTCCAGCTGACAGCAGGTCCCAGGGATCAGTACTCCTACTGTAGAGTTCATTTATTTACTCCAGCCTAATAGCCCTGCACGGGTAGACACAAGACATTTACTACACAGCTAAATAGTCTACCCTGCAGTAAATATCTTGTGTAAATGTGCCCACTGTGATGTAAGGGTGCAGTTCAGAAAAATGCTCAAAATAAGATTAAAGGAGCAGGTCATCTCATTGAATTCAATCAAACTACATACATCCTTAAAGTTAAAACATGCCTCAGTGCTCTGTTGAATTTAGCCCTAAGTGAAAGGCAAATCAAGGTCAAAGTTCTTTCACATCCATTGCAATCATGTTTTGTTCCTGATGAGTGGTATTTTTTTTATAGCTTACTGGCAAATTCTTTTTCTGTGGTATGAAGACTGCAGTGATAAATTTAGATTTGACAAAAATAGATTTTAGCTTGCAGATAGTCACAAAAATCTATTTTCTGTATTTCTTCTATATAAGTGATCAAAACATGTTAGAATATGCCACCAGAAGAAGCAATTTCAAACCCCTTATCATTAACACTGCTATTCATAAAGCATAGCACACTACTAAATAAAACTAGTAATAATAATATACCCAGAAAAAGGCTATAACAAAGAACATGTTGGCTTACATTGCGCAAAAGTTATTTTCTTACATTCTGTTTTTCATTATCTTTTGGACTTTGATTCTTTATCTTATTTCTGAATTAATAATATTTTTCCAGGAAAAAAAAAGAAATGCATGCTGAAAAAGGCTTAAGTTCCTTTAACAAGATTAATCTTGACCCTGAAAGTTTTTGACAATGCAGCCAAGTATCATTCAGGAAATTGCACATACCATGGACACTGAACTACCCTCTCATCTTGAAGGCTGTCCCTTCAGATAAAGAATGAAACATGGTGGTGGGAAAGAATATAACAACATTTACTATGAGCATCTGCATTGTACATTCTTTGAGAATAATTGAAAAGGTGAGTTTTCAGTCATAATCAATGTAGATAAACTTTAAAGATAAGACTAGAATGGATTTTGCTCCTGCCATGGTTTCTGATATGTAATATTTCTGAATGATCTTATGGTTAAAACAGATATTTTTCGGGACCTTGGGGAAGTTGCATAGAGCCAGATTCTACTCTACCTATGAAGTACAGAAGTAGATTTGAGTGCCAAGTGAAATTCTACTCCATCCTACTTTACTAGGTGAAAAAACTGTTAATACAAACTGAGTGAGTCCTCTATTTTGGTGACTTAGTCTTAAAGATAAAATTTACAAAAGTAGATGCATTAATGGAATTTTAAGGACTAAAGGAGGATGGAATGGAATTGTATTTAGGCATCTAAATCCATTTGAGCCCTTAACTAATAGGTTGAATAAAATCTGGTCTCTCTCAGGTACACACAGGATATTTCCTTTCATCCTCTTTTGCTCTGGGTATGTTCATTGGAGCAGGGATTCTTTCTTTCTATGTGCAAATAGAATTTAGCACAATGAAGCCCTGACCCCAGCAAAAATAATTTATTTTGAAAATAGTTTAAGCACCAGTTCAAACTTAGTTAAATTTTAAATGAAATTCTTGTAACAGAACTATGTAAAACTACACTCATTATTAGTCAACGAGCTTGGCTCTGACACTTACATATCCATTTGCACCTTAACCCAGCAAACAGTTATGAAAGCAGGTAAATTTACAAATCTATCTTTATAAAATATGGGACTCAAAGTCAAGAATAAATCATGTTACACATTAAGCATTAATATAATACTTATGAAGCAGAGTTTTCAAAAGCACTCTATTATGACCAAGTCTGAAGTCAAAGTTTAATCTCCCACCATCTTCTATAGGAGGAGATTAGGTCATTCTGAGATAGGTCAATTTTGAAAATCTAACTGCTAGATTCATTGCAACAAGAGCAGCTTTGTTTTTTCCAGATTTGATGGTATTAATCATACTGGTACATCTCTTTTTAGTTAACTGCACTGAAAAGAGTTTTTGGAAAGCAGGATTATTTTTTTCTTACTGCTAATATTGGAAATATATTTTTCTAAAAACACAAACTATTCAAGTGACTATTTAAAAAGTTTAAATAAAGCTAAGTATAAATGAACAAAAAACATCAATCTGTGCATATTCAGAAATGAAGCTTATTACAAAATATAATTTTAAAAGTGTCCTGTCATGGTAGTTCTTTTGTTGGGTAAACTCTTTTATGTACAAAAATGTTGTACCCATTGAGGGTTTGTCTTACCAGATTTGTTCTCTTAGGCTGAAAATATTTAAGTGCGTATAATGAATCATTTTACACAATGTATGCCCACACATAGCTTACTATAATATAAAGTGGATGGTTCATGAGTACCTTGATAATTAGCATACTCTATCTATTTCAGTTCCCAGATTTAACTGTCTCCTACTCACCAATGGCATTATGCATTATTCATGCTAGCTTCACTGATTATTCTAAACAAAATAATGTAGGAATCATAGATTTTTCCCCACATTTAGATTTTTTTTTCAGATATTTCAGATATTTTATCTTGCATTCCTCCCTACTGCATATCTGACATGGCAAAAGCTGAAAAATTACTATTGCTAATAATAATAATGTTTCATTTAATTCTGTTCAGATGTTTTGATGAGGGCAACACACCTCTTTCTAAAATTCATTTGTTCCAGAATTTATTTTAGAATTATTTCATTCTGTAAATTTTCAATATTTAAGATTTCCTCACTACTACCAGCTATTCTATGCAATGCCTCATTAACTTTATATTAAATATCCCTATCATACTTCAAATGAGTTACAATCCATTTTGTGGAATTCTATTTAAACAAAAATCCTTATTCCTTCCTTCAGATACACAGGGAAGTTCAGGAGTAAAAATAAAAGATGCTTGCTTTTGAACAGCCTGTGAGATATTTTACATTAAGCTCACATTTGCACAAGATGTACATAAAGACATATGAGTTTATAGTTTGGTTTAAATGACTTCTCATAGTTCAGAAGTTTATTCCAGTTTATTCTTGATACATTTCATGACTTGTTAAATATAAATGGGTTGGGTCTCTCATGTGACTACTGACTATTCCACCCAGTAGCATAACTGGAAGTGGGTGAGGGGAAAACCTGGACCAAGTGCCAAATTAAGAGGGGTGCCAGAATTGCTCCCATTCCTGCAGAGTCCATGCCCCAGCAGCATACCCATGCCAGGAACTCTAAAACAGCCCCTGACTGCTGTTTTAAGAGTTCCCAGCATGGGTAAGACTGCTGGTTCCAGATCCTGCTCTTGGAACTGTGCACCTTTCACCCCAGCTGTTGGATCTTGAGTGTCCTTCCTCCAAGCTATCAGAACCTGCTTATTCCCCCTTCTCAGAACCACACTCCCCTCTCTCCCATTCTTCTGCAGTTGCCTCCAGGTGCCAACTTGCTTATTTCATCACTGATTCCATCTAATCTCTGGAACCCAATACAATTTACATAACAATAAGAGTGGAGTTCTATTTACCTTTGGCTGCTTCTACACCCGATGCTATTGTGCAGTGGTTATTGTGCAGTAGCACTGGCAAACACCCTTTTTGTAATGCTCCTGCATAGTAGCATCACATCACAGTTTTCTGCCACATAATGCTACTGTGCAGTAGTATCAGGCTACTGTGCAGTCAGCGTCCCATGTAGACACGCCCTTTGTCTAGCTGATTGCCAGTTTTCTAGACATCTACCTGGGCATTTTTAGACCTAGGTGTATGTTATAGATGCATAAATGTGCACACACAGACTAAGCATGGACAAGAGGGTAATGGGCAAGTGGAGTGTATGACTACATTCCAAAGGCCATGAGCACAAGTCCCAAAAAAATGAGGACAGGGAAGACCCCATCAGCATTTAGCTTTACTGGCTCAGTGGTTAGGTAGCTTACCCAAAAAGCCCATGTTATAAGCCCTACTCACCCAAAGGGGTTTTGACCTTATACCACATTTTGACCACCTACTGCTCACGTTCAGTCTATGCATGCATATTTATGTGCCTACACTTCAGGGGAAATAGAACTATCTGTACTTAAGTGAATGGCAGGGAAGATTTTCATGTGATAGATTAACCAAAGTGTCTGTGTGTCTATGTGGTGGACTTATATATATATATAAGCTTTCATGGGCTGAAGCTCACTTCCTTAGGTGCTGTCTTCTGAAGCACCTAAGGAAGTGAGATTCAGTCTATAAAGTTTTGTGCTTATTTATACCCAAACATACACATATGCATACATACATACATGCATACTAGGCCTGTGTGAATAGGGAAGTATTTGATTTGGATTCAGATTCAGCCGATTTGGAGGACAGCAATTTGATTTGGAGATATGATCACTGTCCTGAATCAATTCAGCTGAATCAGCTTTGGAAGATTTGGTGCTGATTCAGAGAGATTTGGTGATTAGGCCATAGACTATAATGGGGAATCACTGAAATACCTATAACTTTGTCATTTTTTGGAAGATTTGGATGAAAACAGCAGAGATCATAGCCCCTTCTGAGGGCATGAGTCCTGTCAAGCTTTGAGGAGATAGGTGCTGGGAAGGCAAGTTATGCAAGGAGAGGCTGAAGGAGCGATGCGTGTTTAGCTTGAAGAAAAGGTGCATAAGAGGAGTTATGATAGCAGTCTTCAAATACTTGAAAGGCTACCAAAAAGAAGAGGCTGCAGAGAGACCAATGACTTGAAGTTGCAGTAGAGTTAATTTAGACTGGATATCCAGAAAAAATTCATTGTGAGAGTAGTGAGTCAGTGGAATAGACTGCCTAGGAAAGTTATGCACTCCTCACCACTAGAGGTGTTCAGGAAGAGGTTGGACAACCACTGGTTGGGGATGATCTAGGCATAGTTATGCCTGTTTTCTACCATGGGTATTTACCATGCTTCAGGGCTTTTCTGGTTGCTCCTACACCCCTTTTCTTCTGATATATGTGTATCAGTGTTTATAAACCTCTCCAGAGGAATTGGGTGTTGGCTACAGCTAACACTGGGAACTTCAACTGGGTTGTGCTGCTTCTCCTGCTGGGAGCAAACCCAGAGGTTCCTAGCTGGGAACCTAGAGGGTCTTGCCCTTCTCTTCAGGGTCAGAACAATACTATATTTGTGATCAGAAGGAATTTTATCTCAAGGTCAAATTGGTATGGACTCTGGGGTTTTTGCCTTTCTCTATAGCAGGGTGCATTTCCCTCTGTCTGGGACTTCTTGAGCATATTTTGACAACATTTAATAGAGGCAGGGCATCAGCTGCTGTGGCTCCCCTATTTACCTGTGGCATGTTAGGTGTTAGGTCAATATTGTGCCAGGGCTGAGGCTAGTCTTATGTAGAGTTTACATTATGGTTGTATGGGATGATTTGTATAAGGATGATCCTGCTTTAGGGAAGGGGTTGGACTAGATGACCCCTGGAGGTCTCTTCCAGCCCTACTTCTCTATGATTCTATGACACTTCAGTTAGTCTATAAGGGCATCATTACCCATGCTCTGAGGATGGGGAGGTATGCTTTAACTAGATTGGCTCCAAGAGCCACTCTAATTAAAGCACCAGCAGCATCTCGTGAATTCAGTACCTTACACTTAAAAATGGTGGTGGGGATGCTTTAACTAAAGTTAATTTGATAAGCTTCAGTTAAAGGACCCCATCACCATTTTGAAACATGGGGAGGCTGAATACATGAGATATGGAGGCTGCTGGAGCACGCTTGAGCAGACTTGATTATTACAGTGAATCAGAGCAGCTTTCTCACCTGTCTAAAGGCATCCTAAGGTGCCAATCTACCGTACCTTCTACTTGACTTCAGACTAACACAGATAATTACCTCTATGTTTACATAAGTACCAAAAATGCCACTTGTATTGCTAAAAAGTTGCTATTTACATGTACAAGATGAAACAGAATTCCACCCTAGGTACCTGGTTACTTAGATTAAGACATTTGGGGCATGTGTCAAAGCAGGGGAACTTTCAGCTCAAATAGGGATGTACTTAGTGAGTTGAAGTACCTGATTACAGATGTCTTGGATTGCAAATTTAGATCTAGGCATCATAAGCCTTCCTCCACCATATTTGTACTGTCTAGGGCTTTTTTGGAGCTGGTCTATAAACCTATTCTAAGAGTAACTAAGGTCTTTATTACACTTCCATTTCTCTGCAGCTCAAGGAGTTCTTAACCCCTGATTGTCCACACATTAAGATGTGTAAATTAGTTTTAAGCACCCTTTAGGTTTCTTAAGGTTATGTCATTCCAGGGAAGATTTATCTCTGATCTGTGTTACCCAGCTTGTGTGTCCATGAGTATGTGGCCATTCTCCAGAGATACGCTGCCCAAATTTAATTTTTTTCAGCATCCCAGGATGCAGTGTCCCCTTTCCCACCCTCCTGTTCTGTGTGGACAAACTGTTTACCCTCTGAACTCTACTGCCAAGGGGGTGGTTCTGTCACTAAGCTAATGCTCCCTTCTGCCCAAAGGGGTGTGACCTGCCCAGGCAGCTCACTGGGACCCAGACCAGTCTGAGAGGGAAGGATGAGGGAGTGGAGGGGTAGCAAAGTAGGGGGCCAAAGCAGGATCCCCGTGAACCAGGGCTTCCCTCCCAGGGCAGTGTAACTGTGAGCAAGGGTACCCAATCCCAATCTCAATCCCAAACCCTATATATTTCTTTAATTTATTTACTCTTATTTCTTTTTATCTTTTTTTTTTTTTTTTTTTTTTTTTTTTATTTTTTTTTTTTTTTTTTTTTTTTTAACTACGGTTGATTTTAAGTGGCTTCAGTGGCTGACTTCCTTCATTTTACCACCCAGGCCCCAACCACCATTTCTAACTATTGCCTCTCCACCTCCCATTTCATTACCCAGTCCCCA
>NW_005842454.1:821572-822888 GCF_000455745.1 Alligator sinensis | reverse complement strand
CTTTCCCTTCCAGCTTCATGCTCCTGTCCTCACTAAGCTATCTCTCCAACCCATACCCACCTAGAGCAGGGGTAATAGCCTGTAACACACAACTCACAGCTGTAGGTCTTGTCAGGCCCCTGCTCACCAACACTATAGTGGAAGTCAGTTTTGCAGGTCAGGAACAGTGAAAGGTTTTTAGTTTGGATGTGTAACTACTCTATGCTTGAGCAAATACTAACACTAGTCAACATTTGAGAAGTTTAAAGTGTAATGTGTAAGACCATTTTTTTTCTTTAAAACACCCAAAAAAGAAGGTGGGGATGCTGTTGTTTATACTATAGTTCAGTGGTCAATGTTTAAGGGAGTTTTTCTTTGCTGTGTTGAAAAGGAACATCAATTTCTATAAACAGAGAATGTCACGAGCAATCCAATCACCAGGAAGACAGTTTCAAGTGGGGTCCACACCCTGAGTAACCAATACATGGCAAGGTTTAGACCAAATGTATTTGAATTCGAAGGCTCAGTTTATATAATTTAGATAATCCATATATACCACCTGTCTAAGAAGTTTAATATTTTCTTTGGAGTGGTGTTTTTTTTTGCTTTGCTTTTTATAGTCTATAAAATATGCCAGATAATTAAAAATAGGGAATCAATAAGTATAATTAAATGAAAATGAAAATATTAAATATTATTTAAAAAAATCTTCCATCATCATTAATGTAGCCATGCCTGAACCTATTACTATGGGTGTGGAGAAGCCTGAAAGGCCCCACACCCTGGAAGCATTCCTCACCAGTATTGCCAGGAATTAAATATGAAATGATCATATTCAAAGATCAAAATTATCATATTTGCTGAAAACTATTGTACACTGAAAAATATGCAAATGCATATATAAATATGTATGCAAATAAGCCTTCTTCTTATTTACTGTACATCGCTCATGTTAACTCACCAGTGAGTGAGTGAGTGAGTGAGTGAGAACTGGATCATCAGAGTTGGAGCATGTCTCTATTTTGAAGCAAGTAGTCATAAGAAAGTGCTGACAGTGAACCCAAAAGTCAGTTACGACTCCCTGAGAGTGACTTGGGTTTTGCATATGCTGCATCAATTAGCTGCCTCAAAATGATCATACATTTCAAATAGTTTTACTATTACTGATCATACATTGTACAATAGCTGAAATTATCATACATATATGATAAATATTGTACACCTGGCAATATTGTTCCCTATGCCCACCCCGGACCTGGAGGGACTCATCAGAGGCTGAGGATCTAGGTCCAGGAGTGCAGTGAGCCTTCCAGCAAGGGATCTTACACAGGTGTAGG
>NW_005842454.1:813599-821541 GCF_000455745.1 Alligator sinensis | reverse complement strand
GGGATCCGGTGCATGTGAACTGGGAGCGGGGAAAATAAAAGATGCTGAAAGCAGCCTCTGGGTGTGACTGCACTGGCAGAGAGAAAGGACATGGCTGTCCTGAGTCCACACTAAGTGCAGGTCAAGCAACCACCACGTGGGCTCTCTTCAAAGCCTCTGAAAGAGAGGGGGGGGGCAGAAGGGAATGAAGCCTGGGAAAAGCCTACTAAGCCAGAGACTTTGAGCCAGCAAATAGCTAAGTGGCAATTCATTTTTTTTGAACTATGTTTGTTTCTTCTGCATTTCTTACAAACCCAGGGTGGCCTTGTGGTGCTTTAGACTAACTGAACTGCAACAGAGGTGAGGACCGTGAACAGTGGATTGTTAGCTAAAGCCAGCCATGAAAGTAAAAGTGGTTGGCTCAGTGTGCCTGACCAAACTTGCCTAGCTTTGCTCTGCCTGAAAGGTACTCGTAACTAGCTTTGTCACATTTCCTTTTTATCCTAGTGTGAGTATATGATGAAAGTTATTGTGTGTTACTGAATCTTTTTCCTTCAGTGGGAAACAAAGGATCTAGAAATAGATAAGGACATTAATTGTAGCCCTCAGTGTCTATGTAACACCAACAGAATGTGTGGTATTACCTATTTTTTTCATCAATAGGGCTTAATTTTTCTAGTGTTTCATTTAAGAGTGAAATATAAAAAAGAGGAAGAAATAATAGGTACTATATAACATTCAGTAACATAACTTGAATGCCTTTCTTAGGTTGGCTTACTTCATTAATAGTATTCCTTCTTTCATGAGATTTTATTGTCATTGTTGTTGGATTGCTCTCTACCGATATGAGATACAGGAATTCAAGAGAAGGTGGTAGTATTTCCAACTCAGTTTTTCTTGACAAACCAGGAAAACATAAAGTACTTTTACAAGTGAAACACAAAGGATTGCCTGGCATCAGGTATTTTATGTGCAATTTTGTTTTTTTTTCATTTTGTTTGGCAAGATGAGACTGAGCTTATTATTGCCTGTGACCTATGATGATTATTCTAAGTTGGGAAGGTTCAATTAAATGTACAACACAGATAATGAATGAAAATTTTGAAATGGACAGGATTATGTTAGGATTGTGAGATGATCAGTGGGGACTACATTAATAAATGATTAGTGAGTTAATACCTTAGCTAAGTGCAATTTATGCATAGCGTGTCCAGACAAAACATTGATTTTTTTTTTTGTGCTAAGGAAATCTATCTATCTATCTATCTATCTATCTACACACACATATACAGACAGACAGACAGATAGGTATAGATTGCTTTATACAGTTTTAGTATAGTCTGAGTTATTAATCTATCTCTTGATTCAAAGACAGAAAACAATCAGGGATATTTAAAAACACAATTTTATTAGAGACCCATATTAAAACAGTCAAAGCCAGGTAGTAGCAACATGTAAGTGCTGTGGAGCTAGACTGAAGAACTGTTTTTATACATCAAAAATTTGTTTTTGAAATGGGATTCAGTGTCTTAAAGTGACCTATTTGCTCTGGGAAATGCCAAATGATAGTCAAAACCTTGTTAATTCAAGGTCATTTATTTGGTCCAGCAGTAGCTGTAATGATGCAGAACTCCTTGTTTTTTAGCTCTCAAAAATGGTACTTCCTCATTAATAGTCACACAAACTGCTGAGCCTTCTTCTGCCGTATTGCCAAGAAGTGAAATGTTATCAGGGAATTATCAGACTTTTATATATCCTTTTCTTGCTTTCCCCTTGCAAAGTGCTGGATTTGTAAACTTACTTTTCTTGAAACAAATGGATATAGTTTTCAGCTTTACGTCTTCCCATGCCCAAGCAATTAGATGAACACAGTCTTGCAAATTTACAGACTTCAGAACTATTTTAATATATTTTTGCAGGTTCGCATTGTGAATAACAATAGTCCAGTTTCTGACCTTTGCTTGCTAGTGTCTCTGAGTTCTTAAATACACCTTGGGCACTGTGTGTGGGTGAAATATGAGTGAAAACTAATCCTTGGGACTTATGGAGAAATGTGAAATAATGAAAGCAAGTGTTACTGCCTTGAATGAGAAACTGACATTCTCACTATTTCAGCCACATGATGCTATCCAGGTCCTTACTAAATTGCCATAGCTGGGGACCACTTGTAGTTGCCTTCAAGGACATTGTGGGTGTTTTGATTTCCCAATCATCAGGCACATGTATCATTATATCTATTCATGTTGACACATACAAACAAAGTTACGCATTCTTTTCCAACATCTGGCTTTCCTTTTCTCTGCCTTGTCCTCTACCAACAAACCTTTCAAATAATATCCTGTTTCATACATCATTGTGGATGTCAGCCAAGGTAAAGTTCTCAAAAAATTGAGGAAGGGTTTCAATTTACCATCCTTAGTTGGTCGTATATCTGCTAAATGTTTCTTTGCATGCATTTTTGTGTAAATTAGGTTAAATTATTTCTTCTACCTGTTAAAGCAATAGTCTGTTGCCTTAGAAGCACTTAACCCAAGTGGAGTAGCAAGCTGCAGGCCTTTTTCCCTGACCATGGGTTCATATTCCCTCTGTCCATTTGAACTTGAACCACAGAAATGGAACCTTGTCAACCCTGAGGGATTCTCCTTCAAGTTTATATTTGTGATTTTTTTTTGCCTGACTCTCTTTACCTGACCAACTTTATTTCTATCTATGACAGGGTGATAGGCTTTGTGGATGGGGAGAGAAGATTGGACTTGTTATACCTTGATTTAGCATGTTTTTTGACAATTTCTACTACAACATTCTCATTAACAAGCTGAGTAAATCCAGACTAAGTGAAATGAGTACTCTTCAATGGCTCAGTGTCACCTTGGGAGGATGTATAAAGTAGGGCTCTCCTGTGTCCTGGGCCCTGTATTATTTAATATCTTCATTAATGATTTGGAAGACGGGATTAAGTGTACACTTAGTACATTTGCAGATGACAGCAAGTTGGCTGGAGTTGCAGACATTCTGAATGACAGGACTAGGATTCAGAATGACCTTGATAACTTGACAAACTATCCAAATTCAATCAAATGAAATTTAATAAGGACAACTGCAAAGCCTTCCAATATACTGAAATACATACTGGGGAATGGCTAGCTAGGCTATAGTACTGGAAGAGATCTGGAGGCTGTAATAAACCATAAGCTGAATATAACCCAAGAGCAAATCTCTTGAAAACAAAAGCCAGTATTATCCTGGGTTATATTAAAAAAGGGATAGGCAAAATATGGCCTATGGCCCGTTGTCCAGCCCATGGCATGTCCCTTGGTCTCACCTGACCCAGGTGCCATCCAGCCCATGGCATGTCATGCTGGACCTAGGTGCGCAGCAGGTTTGGGGTAGCTCCATGGCTGGACTGCATTTCAAGGCAAACTAGGCAGCAGCTCCTGGCTGCCACTGCTGCTGCTCCCAGCCCCACGTTACTGCCAGGTATTCATGTGCACAGCCCCAACCTTATCCCACCTCATGTCTGCTCTGGACTCACCCCAGCCAGAGGGGACCATCTTCAGACTAGCTGGAACCTGCACACACAGTCCCAATCCCAGCCCTCCCTGTGCCTGCTCCAGACTGCCTGCCCACATTGAGCAGCAGCAGGGACCAAGCAGAAGCTGTTGCTAGGTACAGGGGAAAAGCGGCTACCTACCCCTCACCACTGCTCAGCCGTTCTTGCTGCAGCCACCCAGAATCCATGCCCAGGCTACTCAGTGGTTCCACTCTGCCACCATCACCAACCTCTGGGCCATGTAGCAGTGGCAGTGGGGAGGAGCCACAGGGTACCCTGGGTGCAGGCTCTGGACAGTAGCAGCAAGAAGAGACCAGCAGTGGCAAGAGGGAGGCAACTGCTTTTCCCTCTTGCCAAGCAGCAGCTTCTGCCCAGCCACTGCTACTGCTGCTGTTCAGCATGGGCAGGTGATCTGGAGCAGGCACAGGGCCTTCCACTTCAAGAAAGATGTAGTTATAAGATATAAGAATTGGTTGTACGCACAGGTTCCTGCTGGTCTGAAGCTGGTCCACTTTGGCCAGAGTGACTGGAATTAGTGCAGGATGGGCCAGGGTTGTGGAACTGGTGTTGTGTGCTCAGCTGCTGTTGGGTGCTGGTGGCAGTGGTGCATGGACAGTGCACTGTTGCAGTGGGCAGGGAGGAGAACGGGTGATGACTAGCCCACAATAGCTTCCCTATGTGGGCCTGTGGGCCCAAATAATTGCCCACAAGTATAACTAAAATATTTTAAAACAAAAATAATTAGAGAGCGGGAAGCAGGACTTATGAGGAAAATATATAAGTATTGGGAATATTTAGGGCCTTGTTACACCTTACACTGTGAGTTACTTAACTCAAAGGGTGAGAGTGTTGCCAGGCCCCAGCCCCAGGCCAACACTCTGAGGCAAAGTGGGGAGGGTATGTGTGTGCAGCGCACGCATCTGTTGATGATAATGATATTTTCAATCTCCTTCTCCCTGCTTCTTTATACTGTCTGCAAACCTGACAAGCAAGGGAGCCAGCACGTGGCTGATAATACAGTGTTTATGAGCCCATCAACAAAACCAAAGCTTTTCTCATTAGGTCAAGCTCTTTTTAACCAGCTTTTTTCTAAGGGAGGAATGGAGGAACATTACCAGCAAACCTGTTGATTAGTAGGACTGTGCGAGGCTTCAGGCCATGCTTTGGATCCAGAGAAGCTTTGGACACTTCAGCATCCAAAGCATCATGTCCAGATTGAAGCACTGGCTTTGTTAGGCTTTCCGAAGCACTTCAGAGCTTCTGAAGCGCTTCAGAAAAACTTCAGAGCCACTTCGGAGATATGGCCATAGGGTATAATGGGGAATCAATGAAATATCTATAACTTTGTTGGTTTTTCTCTGATTTGGATGAAACTTACAGGGATGGTAGCTTCTACTGAGAGCATGAAGCTTTCCAAGTTTCAAGAAGGTTGATGCAGGGGTTCAGGGGGAACTGTACCCCAAATTCTTGAAAGTAAAACTCATGTCACTTCTATGTGTTACAACACAGAGGGGTGAAAAGTAAAGAGATAATAGCTCCTGGTGAGACCACAAAGTCTGCCAAGTTTCAAGAAGATTGGTGCAGGGGTTTGGGGGGAACTGCACCTCAAGCTGCGGAGAAGCAAAACTTGTGACATGGGTAACACCGTGTGTGTTAAGGTGCAGCAGGGTGAAAGCTGCAGGGATGGTAGCCCCTGATGCAGCCATGAAGCCTGATAGCTGTCAAGGAGATAGGTGCAGGGGTTAAATCCTGCGGGGTGGGTAGCCCCTGATGCAGCCATGAAGCCTGATAGCTGTCAAGGAGATAGGTGCAGGGGTTCTGAGGCCCTGCGCCTCTAGTTGCTGACAGGCAAAACTCGTGACATGGGTGCTTGTACATCTGTGTCTGTCTTGGGGGGAACTACTGCAGGCCTGGCTGCTAAGCTATCAGTTACCTATCAATCATGATTCACTCAGGGACCAGCTCAATACACAGTTGCTAGCTAATGTAACCAATTAATTAGCAACAATTAACACCTACAAAACCCCACACTAAGGAGAGAAAATAATCAATACAGATAATCAACTGCCCCAAGACAGAGACAGTCAGTTCCACAAGCACCCATGTCACAAGTTTTGCCTGTCAGCAGCTAGAGGTGCAGGGCCCCAGAAGCCAGAACCCCTGCACTTATCTCCTTGACAGCTGGCAGGCTTTGTATCCTCAGCAGGGGCTAGCAGGCCTGCAGCTTTCACCTTGCTGCATCTTAGTACACACGGTATCACCCACATCACGAGTTTTGCTTGTCCACAGCTTGAGGTGCAGTTTCCCCTAAACCCCTGTACCGATCTTCTTGAAACTTGGAAGGCTTTGTGGCCATAGCAGGGGCCACCACCCCTGCAGTTTTCACCCCCGTGTCATAGCACGTAGACTTTAAATGAGTTTTGCATTAAAAAATTCGGGGTGCAGTTCCCCCCCCTCAAGTCCCTGCAGCAATCCTCTTGAAACTTGGAAGGCTTCATGATCTCAGCAGCAGCTACCACCCCTGCAAGTTTTATCCAAATCAGAGAAAAACCAACGAAGTTATAGATATTTCATTGATTCTTCATTATACCCTATGGCCAGATCTCCAAGGTGGCTCCGACGCTTCGGAGCCGCTTTGGCCAGATCGAAGCAGGAATCCGTTCTGGAGCTCCAGATCGGATCCCTGGCATCCAAAGTGGCCGGATTCAAAGCCGGATCAAATAGCTGCCTACTCGTACAGGCCTATTGATTAGCTCAAAAAAGCCCTAAGCAGATGCTTTTCTGTCTGCCTGTCCCAGTGAAATTGGAGCCACATACACACAGACACCTCTCAGCATTAGCTAGCAGACAATCCAGACCATGGTTGCAAAGCATCTGGGATGCTCAGCGATTCTGGTTTAACTTAAACCAGGAAGGGGTGTGGGACAGATGTTGCATAAACAGGTTTGACCCAAATCAGTTAAGTCTGATACTACATTCAACCAGGTTTATCTTAAACAACTTTCAGCCATTTGGAAACTAGTTTATGTGGACTGAACTTATATTTTGTTACAGGTTTAAACCAGTTTCTGATCACTTAAACCAGTTTATGTGTAATATTTGTCCCTAGCCAATGAGTGCCTAAGACTAATTTCAGGTGTTAATGTGCAGACAATCTAGATGTTAAGAGATCGAAGAGCTACTCCAAATTACTGTGTGATAAGACCTTTAATTTGGAGAAGAGAAAACTGTTGGGGATTTGATAATAGTCTTCAAATACCTAAAGGGTGATTATGAAGGGCATGGAGATAATATTTTCTTTGTGGCTGTAAGGGAGAAGACAAGGAATGATGACCTCAAGCTGCCTGAGAATGGAAGATAAGTCCCTTCTTAGAATTACCATGGAAACTTCCCCTCTGATTATGGGACTATGAGGCTCCATAGGGAAGAAAAGAGAAGGGTATTCTGTAACTGCAGCTGGAATGTTTGGGCTTTGCTAATTTGCCCATCCAGTACACGAACAACAAAGTTTCAACAGGAGTTGTCTGAGACTTCTTGTGGCTGGACAATGGTAAAGCTGAAAAGGACCCTAGGAAGATAATACAGTTCTGAGTTGTATTGTGTCTTGCACAGCTTTCCACAAAGAGAGTCTGTTTTTGTTGGAAATGTCACTAAGGAGAGAGTTCCATCCCACAGAGAATTGTGCTACAGAGATTACACTCGTTCTCTTTTGTATATCCAGAGGAAAGTCTGTATGTGGATCCTCAGGAGGTAATCTAGGGCTTTTCAGTTAGGCAACATTTACAACCCATAGTTGTTTCAGGTGGTTTACATTAGTAGCAAAAAAGAAAACACAATTTATATCCAAATAAATTGTAATCTATTTTCATGGTAATTATAATACTGTTATTTATTCATGATATTACAAATAATGTTTGTTTTAATTGGCTGCTTCAAGACATTATAGAAACATAGACAATGGAGAGGGATTTCAATCTGTGGACAGGTGTTAACTGTCAGCTGTTGTAAAAGGGGAAAGGGAGCTGATATTTTACTGAATGTACCAGCTACCCAATTTAACTGCTATGTCTGTACATTCTTATGGCAATATAAGTGAGCAAAATCAATGTAACTTTAAACCTGAATGAAACAGGTTAAATTTACAGTTTTGTTTTGTTATATTATATTGGCTCAGGTTACCACAGTACTATTTGATGAAGATTTTACTTGTAGATCTGTCTACAACCTAAAATGGTTAATGAAATAATTGATTGTATAGATTGTGTCATCAGCAGGGCTTTGGCTTCTTCAGTTATGAGGTGGTTTCCAAGAAGATAGACTGTTGGGAAGAGAAGGGGCCCATTTGACTAGAAGAGAGAAGCATGCATACCAGCTTACTAACCTAGTGAGGGTGGCTTTAAACTAGGTTCAGCA
>NW_005842454.1:797591-813568 GCF_000455745.1 Alligator sinensis | reverse complement strand
TCAGAGGTAGCTAAAACACCTGGATAAAACTTAGTGAGAGAAAGCAACAATGGAAGCCTTAGCAATGTTCTCAGGGAGACAATAGGACAGTCAGTGAGATATCTGAAATGTTTGTATACTAATGTGAGAAGAACGGGGAACAAACAGGAAGAATTACAGGCCCTCACACAATTGGGAAATTGTGATGTAATAAAGATTACTGTGACATAGTGGGGTAGTTAGCATGACTGGAGTGCTGCCATGGATGGAAATGGCTTGTTCAGGAAGCATAAGCATGAAAAAAAGGAGGAGGTGTTGTCCTATATATACATAAAGGCAATGTACACATGTTCAGAGGTATAGTACAAAATGCCTATGGAAAGCCTCTGGGTAAAGGCCAGAGAGAAGAGAAGCAGAGGTGATGTTATGGTGGGCATCTGCTACCAGCCTTCAAACCAGGAGGAGGTGAATGAGGCCTTCCTGAGACAAATGTTGGTAGCTTCCAAACTGCAGGACTCTATTCAAATGGTGGCCTTTACTTACTGAGGTATCTGATGAGATTAGAATAAAATGCACAAGCAGTCCAGCACATTCCTGGAGTGTGTTCAGGATAACACTTTGATAAAGTTGGTACAGAGGCCAACTGGGGGAAAGTTCTTTTTTACTTACTGCTCACGAACAGAGGATTTGATTGAGAATGTGAAGGTGGAAGCTAACTTGGGTGACCTTGACCATAAAATTATAAGGTTCAGGATCCTAAGGGGAGAATAAGGACACCAAATTCCATAAAAGAAGACGTTAACAAATGCAGGGAACTAGTGAGCAGGATCCCTTGGGAAGCAAGTCTGAAGGGGAAAGGAGTCCAGGAAGGATGGCTGTACTTTAAGAAGGCCCTCTTAAGGACACAGGAGCAAACTGTCCTGATGTGATGGAATAATAAGTGCAACAGAAAATCAGCCTGACTAGACAGAAATCTTTTCAATGAGTTGAAGCTCAGAAACAAATCCTATAAAAAGTAGGAAAATAGTCAAAGTACTAGGAAAGAGTATAAGCATCTTATGGGAATGTCGGGAGAAAGGAAGGCCAAAGCATAATTTGCGGTATAGTGGGCAAGGGTCATAAGAGTCAATAAAGTGGGATGCTACAAGTATGTCAAAAGTAGGAGACAGATCAGAGAAGGCAATTTAGTTACAGGTCATGCACACAAGGTGGAAGTATGTAATACCATTTTAACTTCAGTTTTCACAAATAGGGGCACAACTACCAGGTGATGAATGCAGTTGACAGCAAAGATAGGGAAGGAGACAAAGGGCTTAGAGTAATAGAAGTAGCTTAGAGCACTGAGAAGCTACATCCTTTCAAGTTATCAGGGCTGTGTGGGATGAGGCCTAGAATGCAGATATTGGCTGAAGTAATTTCGGAGCCATTGGCTATCCTCATTGAGAACTCATGGAGTTTAGGCAAGGTCTCAAGTAACTGGAAGAGGGCAAATATAGTGCCCATCTTTGAGAGAGGGAAGAAGGATGGGGCAACATGAAAAGGAAGGCAAGAAATTATAAGTGCCTAAGCCTTATACATAGGCAGTGCTCAAGTGATATAGGAACTTTGAAATCAAGAAAATAAATGTAAATTCTCTACAGTGAACAAAGGTAAGTTAGTGAATTCAAGGTTTTTTAGATAACAGTCAGATCCATAAGGAACATAATTATAATCAGGGATCCCGGTTTTCTCTAATAAAAAATCCCCAATTTTTGGTTTAGAAAAGTAACCCCAAATTCACATTTTCTCATAATATATAGGTGTGTATATATAGTGGTGTTTCATTTTAAGTGTGGAAATATGTGGATTCTAAAATTCGGGTTCCTTTTTAGAAACCCAAAAATTCGGGATTTTTTTTTATCAGAGAAAACCATAATCCCTGGATATAATTAATTCATTGGATGAGCTGGTGGAAAGTATTGTTAATATATAAGACACAAAGAAAAGAAGTTTATAACTTTTATGTTGAGGGAAGATTAAGACATGGCTAGGGTTATTCTATGTACACATAAAAAGTACACAATCCAGAAGTCTTCCACACCTGAGGTTTCCATCCAAAATAATGAGATTTCTGTGAGGGCTAGGAGTATTAGATTCTCACATTTAAAAAACTTTAATTACATGATAATAAAAAGCCAAAAAAAATTTTTTTTCACATCAGGAAATAAACATTTCCAACTGTCAATTGCTGTAATAATGGGAAAGTGGATTTTGCTCAAAACTTCTGAAAATATACTGCCCCACTAATCCTTTTGGGATACAAGTAATCCCTTGAGTCAAACCAAGAATTTTTTTAGAAGTTATACCAAGCATGTGAAAAGCATGGGGTTATATTGACAGTCTCAGATATAAACTAAACTGTAGCTTTTACTTTTCAGAACAAATATATCTGATTTTCTTTGTGTAAAAGATTTGCAGTAACTTTGTGGAATCGCTGAAGCAAGCTATAAATGTTGTATGAAATGAAAGTTCACTGCCCTATGCACAGCAAGAATACAGACACTACTTTTCAATCACTGGGACCATTTGCTTTATAATTCACTATAAGATTTTTTCAGATGAAGTCAGAAAAAAATCACAGAACCCTGCCAAAAAGAAAGAAAGAAAGAAAAATTAAATTGAAAATAAAATAAACTTAAGGGTCGTTTGAATTTGGTTGTTTGTTTCTTCGTCTGGGTGCACAGAAAGCCAGATTTATTCTGAAGGAACTCTCTTCCCTATGCTACAATACCCCCACACAGCTCACTACACACATTCCTTCCAAAGACACTTAAAAATATGAGACACCATTAAACAACTACTTCAGAATGATAAAGAGAGATGTTTGTCAGGGCTAGACGGAGAGATTATATAACTATATTAAATATTGTATATGGCTTTTAACATTACATAACATAATGGGATGAAATTACATAATGGATTTTAATGTAAGGAAAATTATAGTATTGTAGTGTTCCTGTAGCCATGATGTTGTAGGGACTTTATTTAGTAATATCTTCAAACATATTGGAATTTGTGAGATTTGTTTGGTAATTTCTTTATTGGACCAACTAAATAGTTGGGAGAGATGTTAGATCAGCTTTTGGGCACAAAATAGCTTTTCCTTTAGAAGTTATTTTGCCCTGAGGAAAGGTGCTTTGTGTCCCAAAGCTGGTCTAACATCTTTCTATTTATAATAGCTGGTCCAATAAAAAGTTATTACCAAACAAATCTTGCTTCTCAAATATAAAGGAAGGCAGAAGAGGTCTGTCAGAAACTGTCCTGTTCTAGGGCCAGTCTAGGACTATCTTACTGTAAGGAGTGACCTAGAAGCCTCTACTCGAAGACGAAGCAGAAGAGAATGCTATGTGAAAAATGGCCATCTGCAATGATAAGGAGGAGACAGTCCTAGATAAAGGGGGCTTGAAAACAAAAGAAGAAGCAGAGTACTGGGTTAAAGGGATCATTAAATAACTAAAAATCACGCCCCTAGGTGGGGAAGAAGTATGCTAATGAAACACACATGCATGTAAATGAGATACATAGCTAAAACACAGGTATAGAGACATGCTCAGTAAAGAACTTCTTGCGTTACTCACTTATAACCAATCAGCAAACAAGCACGCTGGTGAAAACTTGAAAACTCCTGTATAAAAGATGCTTAGAAATAGTGATCTGGTGTGCTTGTTACGTGAATTATTCCGCTCACACCTTTTATTGCTAGCAATAAACCTTCTTTGTACTTTCACCCCTGGTATCTTTAATGGCCTTTGCATACCGGGCACGATCCCAGACTTGAGCTGGGGCACAACATTACTAAATTCAGATATCTTCTTCTATTCAGCAGAGTGCTTATGGATCATGGCTGTGTGATGGGCTAGCTGGCAGTGACCTAGTCCAGGGGTTTTGGAAGGGGTAAAAGATGATTGGAGGACTTGGGATTACCTTTCATTGCCAATCAGGCCCCAGAGACTCACCCCTCATGTCCCCTGATTGGCCTCTTGGGTCACCTGGAGGGGGATAAAAGGGGGCAGTATGGCTGACTCAAGGAAGAGACCAGCGAGGGACCATGAGGAAGGAGCTTCAAAGAGCTGAGCCAGCGGGGTGGAAGCAGTTTCCCCAGAAGAGCCTGAAGAAGCAGGATCTGCAGGCAGCAGTTGAACCCTCAGCAGCACGGCGTGTGGCTGGCAGGAGAGGCTTCCTGCTAGGCTCCAGGATCCCCTATGAGAGGCTGTGGCCAGCAGGAGAGGCTTCCTGTTTCAGCAAGGATTTGAGCAGCAACGTGAGGGGTTCCCAGCTCAGCTTCCAGCTCCTCCAATCAGAGAGCAGGCAGCTTGATGTGAGGCCGGGACTCCAGGAAGGTCAAGACCCCTAGCAGTTTAGCACAGTAGTAGCACTGGTGGCTGTGTGGCAGTGTTTCTGTCTACCACATGATAGATCCAAGTTCAAGTCCTAGCTTTGGTGACTTGGGGTGAGTGAGCTAACAAGGAGAAATTCCTCTTGCAGTGTAAAGGGGCCATTTCATTTTCTCCCTTTCTAGGTACCTAGGCCCTATATTTCTTTGTCCTTTGAATTTTCTATGTTGTGTCTTTTTATATTTCCCCAACCAATATTGTTTGCTCTGCTGTTTGTGTTTTATATTTTGTTAACCCTGTCTTTTGTCAATGATTGTAAGTGTCTAACCTTTGTTGAATCCTGCCCCCTTGGGGCACTGTAGTGTCCACTATATTCCCTGATTATATCTGTTATGTTCCCAGTATTGTTCCCTCATTAAAAGATATACGGTTAAGTCCCCAGTGGTGGTCTGGCTCTGCTCTATAGGGGGAGGAGAGTCCCTATACCTCCCACAGCGCTTGTGCACCTGGTTTGATCCCTTCAATTGGAGAGGAGGTACCTTTTGGAGTACTGCCCCGATTACAGCTGCTTGCAGATTTTGTTTTTAAGTACTTTACTGGAAGAAGCAGCACATTACTTCAACCCAGCTCTACAGCATCTGTAAAGATCAGGCACTTCAGCAGGGCTTTTTGGCACTTTTAGTTAAAGCTGGTTCAATCAGCTATTAGATAAAAGCACCAAAACAGCTGTGGTAAAGCACCTGATCTTTACAGATATTGGGCGAGCCAGGTTTAAGTAATCCACTGCCTCTTCTGGGCATGCACAGGCTTGGCTCAGGAATGCACTGACTTTAAAATAAAGCACCATTTGGGGAGGGAAGAGGGGATTACAGCTGCAAAGGCCCATAATGAAATCTTCCTGGTTTCAATAGGATTTAAACTCATCCTTAAAACTAAAACACAAGCTGCAGTAGTTTGTTTTGTTCCATTAGCACTTTATTATAAGCTAATAATACAACCCGTAAAACTGAAATTTTCAAAATTGAGTGGTGGTTTGATCAGATCCCCTACACTTTCTTCACCATTGCTTGAAACCTTATGTAGTTGGTGTTACCAGTGCAAAGTGAATAAATATGCGATATAGAAATATGATCAGAGAATGGCATCTTTCACACCTTCTCCCCATTGGTTAGTCAGGCCCTCCACCTTCTTCTGTTTCAGAGATACACTATACTAACTTGATAAATTTGACTACGAAGTTAAGAACTTGAGTCCTTTTGTTCAAGTATGAATATTTTAACATCGATGACATTACTTCTAAGGTAAATGTGCTTCCAATGGGCATCTCATATTTATTCCATTTAGAAGATAAAACTTATATAGAAGGTAAAACTTATTACTTATAGTAATTAATTCTGCCATCAGTTATATATTAAAACCAGAGTAAACATTCCAATTATGTAATTTATAACAGGATTTGTGTGTCACTGTCATTTGCTAGAGTTCATATGTTGACTAAACAGTTAACCACAATTAAACTAAATAGATGTCATATTTTCAAATGTTCTAGCAAGAAGATTCATCTTTGGTAAATAAAGTTATTTGAGTCAATATCAAATCTTTGATATTTAATAATTAAACTGGTGTAGAAGGATTCCAAGATGAGATTGTATTTCACTTCTAAATTATGCAAGCAGACTAAGCACCTAACTACTTGTATTTCATCCATCTTGAGTTCTTGAAAAAGAGTTAGTGCAAAAAGTGGGCAGGTTCTCTTCTTCCTCGCTACTTTCTATGACTCAGCTTAATGGCAACACAGTGACGTATTACATAAGAAGATGTACTAATGGATTTTCAACAGGGTAGAATAGAATTGCATTTAGGCACTTTAATCAACTTAGACACTTAATGCGTGGAATAGAATCTGGTTACTAACTACTCATCCACAGTACAAAAAACAGTGTTCTCAGATGTTTACATGAGTTACAAATATATTTAAGAAGCATTGGTACTAGAAAGGTGATTCATTAGTACCTATAGTTTCAATAATGAATTAATCTCATAATAATTAATCTCAGTTTAAATAAGTGTTATTATTTGATATCTTTACATAATGGCATTTGTCCAAACC
Source organism: Alligator sinensis (assembly GCF_000455745.1). Classification (NCBI taxonomy): domain Eukaryota; kingdom Metazoa; phylum Chordata; order Crocodylia; family Alligatoridae; genus Alligator; species Alligator sinensis. Next base: position 807,106 of record NW_005842454.1, on the reverse strand, counting down.
TTGTAGAAAAAAAGATTAACGCCTTCACCTAGTTTGTGAATTACTATCCAAAAGAAAAACACGGCAAGTAGCATTTTATTTCCTTTAATGTACAAACTTAGTTTTTTGTTTTGTTTTATTTGGGGGTTTTTTGTTCCATTTGTTTTGTTTTTTCTCCCCCAGAGAACAAAATCTTGTGGAAGTAAAAATTACAACTGGATTTAGCAAAGTAACTATATGCAAAGTAAATGTGCCTTACTTCAGCTGTACTATAGATCAGGTGTATGTCCATCGTTATTCAGCAAAGAATGCAAACATACAGTTAAGCACCTGCTTAAATCCCATTAATTTGAATGTTATTTAAGGACATTGTTGAGTGCTTTGCTGAACAGGAATGGTTAGCTGAGTCAAGGTCTTTAAGCACTCATTACCTTATTGAACTGAATGTGTTTCTAGCAAAGCATGTGTTTAAATCCCTTGTTGAATCAAGGCTTTGCCTGTGTACAGGTATTCATTTCTACTAGTAAGAATTTCAGAGAAATTTCAGAGAAATTCTTACAGGTAGAAAAATAGCTAGAGAGCTGAACTGTACATACATTTCTGGCCCTGGCCATTGAGCATGTTGGTTTGGTCTGTAATGGTAATTTAGTTTTGTTGTTGTGTATTTTATAATTATAAACTGGTAAAGTTAAACCATGTAAGTTAAATTGAACACTAATCAAATTAGAAATTAAAACAGCCTAGGTGTCTGTTTACTTGTGTATATCAGTTGAAATATAAAATTTAGCTAAAAGAACATGATCAAAGATGAGACAATAAAATCATTCTTTTAATTTCCCACTTGCATTTCATACTCTCTGGGAAAGGAAACCTTACTTTGTTGTGTATGGTTTAAATAAAGGAGAACCAAGAATAAGGTATAAAAATATAACATTAATTCTGCCTAGGTATGCATCTGTATATATAAAGGGCTTAGTCCATCTGTCTGTCTCTGTCTGTGTGTCTGTCCGTAATGCTTTTGAAGGGCATGGATCCTGGTGGGGCAGGGCTTCAGCCAGTGGTGTGTCAAGAATGCCCATCAAGAACAACGGGTGGGGTATGGCTCCAGAGGAACAGCCCAGGCAAAGTGGCCAGGTAGACGCAGAGTGCGGGGGTGGGGGGTGGCACGGGCCAGACACAGAATGGGGTGGGGTAGCATGGGGCCGGATATGGAGTGGGGGGAGGGTGGCATGTTACCAGAAGTGGAATGGTGGCGGGGGCGTGGGGCAGTGAGAGGTATCCCCCCCCCGGTCATTCTTGACAGGCAATTCGCTAGTACATGAATAAAAATTGAAATGGAAGGAAAGATGGAAGAGCAGAGGATGAGAGGATATTAAAGTCCCTAAGTGCTGAAGGCTGCAAGTGGGGGAGGAGCAGTGGAAACAACCCTGTGCAGACAATTCTGTTGCATTAAACTGTGCCTCTGCACACATCTGAATGTTTTCTCCTGGTCATTCTTGACAGGCAATTCGCTAGTACATGAATAAAAATTGAAATGGAAGGAAAGATGGAAGAGCAGAGGATGAGAGGATATTAAAGTCCCTAAGTGCTGAAGGCTGCAAGTGGGGGAGGAGCAGTGGAAACAACCCTGTGCAGACAATTCTGTTGCATTAAACTGTGCCTCTGCACACATCTGAATGTTTTCTCCTGATGGGAATAGTTCAATGTAGGGCTGTTCCTGCCCTGTTCTGCCTTGCTGCAGCAGCCAGGAGGAGTTCCAGGCTCCCCCAGGTACCAGTGCCAGGCTGGCAGAGGGCATGGGGACTTGTCTCAATCTCCATAGGGAGGGGAGAGCTGTCCTGACTGCCAGGCAGCTGCCTCCCAGTCTGGTGGAGATCAGGACGGGTCCCACCCTCCATGTGGCTGGCAGACAGCATCCCACTGAGCCAGGGCAGCTCTCCCAGACCCCTGTGACACCCTGGTGCCAAGGATGACCAGGAGCAATTTGCTCCTGGTTAGCCTATACAGGTGTGCTTTGGCACATTAATTTTATGTGCTGATTACTAGTACCAGTATCTACCTTACTTTGTTGTGTGTGGTTTAAATACAGGAGAACCAAGAATAACATATAAAAATGTAACATTAATTGTGCCTAGGTATGCATCTATTGCACAGTAATTGCTGTGCATATGTAGACAGTGAGACTTTACTGTGCATTAGATTAGCCTACTGTCTAGTAAAGCATCATAGGTAAACTTACCCTATGTGACACAGGATATTGGGCAAGATGATTTATAGTCTGACCCAGTGGCCACATCTCCATGGAATGCTGGCTGTACAGTCCTTACTGTGTAGTCATTTAGTATTTGTATAAACATTGTATAAAGAAGTACTAAGTGACTGTTCAGTAACCTGAGTTACTGTGCAGTAGTGCCAACAAATGGCTTTTCTGTGACAGTATTGTACAGTAGCCCGAGACTACTGTGCAGTAGCACTGCATCCTGGTTTTTGCCATGTGACGCTACTGTGCAGTAGTCTTGGGGTACTGTGCAGTGACCGTCTTGTGTAGATGCATCCAGTAAATGATATTTCTTATGTTCTAATGCTCTTAAGACAAAGATGCAAACAGGAACAGACAGGACCTTGTGGCACTGGACACTTAAAATGTGTTTTTGCCCATGGGACCTCAAATTTCTCTTATTAACTCCACAAAGCAGTGTGACAGTAGCAGAATATGTGCTAGTTAAAATGATATGGAGATATTCCTCTCACAAAAAGTCCTAATTTTGCTACCATACCATTGTATTTGGCACATCTTTTACTGCTTGAATACACACATGTTAGCATTCAAGCATTTAAGTGCAATCAACATGTCCTAAATGCAACATGCCCTGATTTACAAATTATGACAACATACTTGGACATGTTATAGAAGGTGGCTGGTAATTAGCAAGGGATATCAAATGCACATAATGACAACACCTAAGCATCAAGTGAAATCTTTTCCCACTAGGATTTGTGTTATAACAGACATCAAATATGTCTGTAGTGCTCATCATGGAGGAATGAGAGAGAAAGAGAAAGACAATAGATTGGTAGTAGAGAAAGAAACCAGTGCAGTTTTAAAAATAAATATGATCAAATTCAGAAAGTATCATTCAACCCACACAGCTGCCTACCTGCCAAATAGAAGCAAATAATTGGGATGCTCCTATCTAAATTGAGTGCTTGGTACAGTGCTTGAATGCCCCTTTATTAGCTGTTATGAAATTACATCACTGAATAACCAAAGAATTGCAACACAATAGCGAGGCTTTTGTAAAAAATGAAATTGTAATTGAGCATTTTACATAACAAAAACTCTCCTGAAAGGAGATAAAATGTACTCAGTAATTAATTTTTTGTTTATGATACACGTGTTGAATTCCAGCGCTTGATTAACGTACAGAAAATGAAACACTTTCAGCACAAGCCATTATGGAATTAACAGAAGACACAAGGGGGAAAAAAAAATCAACAGAACTAAATTGCAGGATTGGCTATTCTTCCATTGTAAACTCTCCTATTTTTATTAAAACAACTGAGCTCCATATAATAGAAATAATTCCATTGTAAAACATCAGGAGGGCAGTACAAAGTCAAAATATAGCCAGGTGCTTCAAGGTTCAGTGCCAGAACTGTTCATTTATTTCAGGAATTAAATTTGTCAGAGCAATGAATGATGTCCATTGTCTGGTGCATCTCTTTCTTTCATTCTTTCAAACATGAAATGAAAATCTGACTTGAATCAATTGACATGGGAAGGAACAAAACCAAGGGATTCATTTCACTTTCAGGTTGATTAATTTCAAAAGCTTAGTGAGTTTTGGTTTGAGGTACTGAGGAATGTGGTTTTTAATTCAGACAGCTCATTTTGATAAATTTTCAAAGCAGGCAATCATATCTTTACCAAACTTCATTTATCTTAAGTTATTTGGGATTTGGATAGACTGTTTAAGTGCACAACTACATCATCTTTGTATTTTTTAAAATATGCCAGGACATAGGGAGAAAGAACATGTGGTCTATGACTTTATGCATTACTGGACCCAAGTGGCCATTAAGCTATATGAAGACTGGATGTGTTCTGTTACCTAGTCAATCATAGCACATTTTTAATTTTTAAGAAATTGCACTGCAGACAGAAAGAAATCATTAACTGAAATATAGGCACCACCATAAACGTCATGTGCTGCTATAAAAAAATATATCTTCCCTGGAAGACATTTCAAGGTTACCTGTATTATGTTATCACTCATCTAACAAATATCATCCAGCTTTTTGTGACTTTAGACTATTGAAGTATTAGAGGAGTTGAAAAAGACTTCAGGGGAATGGTTAATATATTTTCTATTAAGCTAATCTGCCTCTAATGATGAACTATGTTTGAGTGCCACAGCATCTTTCATCTTGCATGGCCCAGTACTAAGCATAATGTATCCTCTGTTTACAATGATCAATGACATTCCCATTGATCACAACTGATCATGTTAAGTTTCAGATGACTGATCCCTATATCTCAGTGTTCAGTATTGATAATACATTAAGTCAGTATAAGCTCAGAACAGAACAGCAGCTGGAAAGTAGTTGTTTTATTGTAAACCTACAAATGAATCATTCCCTCTGCTTATTGCCTCTTCCAGTCTCTGTCACGCCACAATAAATTACCCAGTAACTCTTTACAACTCACAAACTTTAATAGCTGAATATAAATGGGCTAGATTTGCAATGTTTTCTTCCTCAGGTAAATCTCAGTGGCAAGAAATTTCAAATTGGAACTTTAAGAATTGTCATAAGAAAGGAATTAATCTGATAAAATAATCACAAATTTACATGATTGTGCTTATGTGTTTTTTTATAGTGAGAGAGCAAGAGATTTTGAAGTTAAAATGATTTTTAATGCTTTAAGTTTGTATTTTTAAAGTATAACTTTAAATGCAGAAGTCGAAGCTAATCGTGGAAAAGCTGGAGCTTTCTCTAAAATAAATAATAAAGAGAGTGGGAATGGGAGGGGGGAATGACAACACGTATAACAAATTAGCTTAATCACTGTGAGCACCTAAAACCAAATCCAAGCTTAGCATTTATGATAAAACCCCCTCCCTGCAACCAGTCTCACTATCCCCACCTCTGTTTATATTTGAAGTCTACTGCATATCCTGCAGACTATTGAAGTCACTGAGAGCTATGGATTGGGTCCATAGGTTGCTTCACTGTGTGTATTAGATTAATTCTCATGTGATCTAAAGATTTTGGGTGACATTGTATTCTTTCTAAGTGGCCATTTTTCAGTTGGCTACTGGAATTTTTTGGCACATGTTTACTAAAAGGAATTTTATTCCTGCATATGTAGCCTCGCACATGTGGCCATAGGTAGTCATGCAGACTGGGCATGCCCAGTAGCATACATAACACCCATACATGCTTCTCCAAATGCGCCTGAAAATGGAGTTGGTCTAAACCCATGACTACTGGATCTGGGTGAGGAACAGAAATGGACAATATGCAGGTGTATGCCTCTATTACCCCCATAGCTCGAAGGCTAAGGCATTCACATGGGAAACTGGACACCCTGGCTCCTAGGACTCCCCTTACCCAGAGGGGGCTTAAAACCCTGTCTCCTAGAAATCTGTTTTCCTAGAAATCACTTCCATATCACAGATCAATGATCCAGGCCCCCTTCAGCACTCCTTTTCAAGATGAACTACTAACATACTATCTGGACAAAATGCCTGGAAAGCAGTGCAGGGGGGGAATATCTCTCTCACTGGAAGCATGGGACCTCCTATGACACATGAACCTCTTCCCTATCAGGAGAGGAGCCACCTCACTGGCTGCATCTACACAAGACACTGACTGCACAGTTTCTCATTACTATTACGCAGTAGCTTTGCCTAGCATGAAGCGTGACACAGCCCTACTGCACATTAGTAACAAATTACTGAGCAGTAGTAACAAGCTACTGCACAGTCAGTCTCACCATAAAGCCATTCAGGGATGTTACTGCGCAGTAATGACAGTTACTACACAGACATTTAGTATTTGTGTATGAAAGTACTAAATGACTGTAAAGTAACAACTGCACTATCAGTATCTCATGTAGACACGGCCACTGAGTCATACATCCCCAGGCTTGCTGCCTTCTTCCCGGCCCCACATATTCCACAGATCTCCCTCTCTTATCTGTTCAGGGTTAGCTGATTCAAAAACATGCTGAAGAGGAGACTAAGTAGTGACTGGCTTATGGTGTGATGTTTAGAGTGGCTATATGGGGGAAAGCATAGGTGATCTATCTCTTTCCTTGCCTCCAGTGTACATAATTACATAGTTGTCCATGTGTTCAAGGCTACGCATTGAAGAATGCACTTTCCCTGCATACAAATACCTTGTAGATGACCAGAAAAAAGCCTGCTTAAGTAACCAGGAAAAAATAGTGTACCATCTTCTGTGTGTTATTTACCTCTAAGTAAAATACTAAGAAGAGTCCCCAGAAAAGCATATATAATTTTACCCAAAATGGTCATTTTGTTCTTTTCTCTTTAAATATAGTCATAGAAGAATAAATTTAGTTGCAGTAGTATAACTAAGGGTGGGCTAATAGAACCCAAGTTGTGAACACTCAGTAAAGGGATGTGTTAGACTGGAGGCAGGTATGTTTGAAAATGGTAGACAGAGTCAGGAGTCCCATGGTCAGCCCTCCTTCCGTCTGTGAGGGGGAAGGGTCAGGCGTCACAGCCAAGAGGCAAGTTAACTCTTCCCTGACCCTATAGGTCTTACTGAATTAAGAACTTTGGATGCTTTCTTGCCATATAAAACATTAGTTGTTGTGGGGTTAGAGTAATGTTAACCTGTCCATTTGGTGAGATAAATGTAAAAGTTTGGGGAAAAGTTTCTGATTTACATCATTTTTGTATGCCGATATAAATTGTAAAGGGATCAGTAATTAACTTCAGTTATTTACGTATACTGAAGTTGTCCACTGAGTAGGCAAATGAAACTAAAAGTCATTTCTATGTAGCAGAGTAGCAAGTAACATGCTGTAGCCCAGTGCTTTTCAACCATTGTAGATTCAAAGCACCCATCGTTAGACTCAAAAGAACCCATCTGAAAATGCCAGCTTAGTTTCCACTCATTTTTTTGAAAAATAATAGAACAATTCTTTAGTTGCAAAGAACTCAGAAAGACCACAAGCCAGAATATGTTTGACACTATGGCTTTCTATTTGAAATCTCTGGATTTATCTTGTGAATCATGAGTTTTCACATCTAAAAGCGCTAATATTGAGTGTGACTTTATGATATCCTTAAAAGGATTTTAAATACCCCAGGATCCTATAGCATCCAGGTTGAGACTCGCTGTCCTAGCACTAGGATAGGAGAACCCCCATCCTTCTGCTCCATGTTTTTTGTTTGCTTTTTTTTTTTAAGTAAAAAAAGTAAATAAAGTTTTAAGCTTTCCTGACGTTATGAACATGTGTGGAGATTTGATTCTACCAAACATCAATAATGTATTCTGTTCAGTGTCCTCAGGAGAGAAACACAAGAGGAAAGCATAGTTAGGTACAATCTAAACTGTGGTAAAATTGTAGTTACACCACTTAAACATGTAAGGGTGCTTTGTCTCTCTCTGGCCCCAGAGCTGAAAACTATCACGCATCAATTTTCAGTTGACACATCCAAGAACCAGACATGTTAATCCATGTTACATAGTTTGGCAACTCTTCTTTTCTTTTTTAGCTACCTGAAAATGTCCTGCCTTTAATTTACTAGCAATTTGGACTTCCTTAGAAATAACAAACAGGTCACACCCTTTGGTTGTACATATACCATTTAGTTTTCAGGTATAAAGTCAGGAGTCCACATGTTCTCTGTTTTGGATAACTGAAACCATGGAGGGTTATTATATCCTGAGATGATTCTTAGTTTGATATTTAGAATGAGTTGCTGGAGTGAATTTAAGTTGTCAACCATTCTTCAAGTAACTATTCAGTGTGATTCTTTCTGTTCACTCTCTCAGACTGATACACACACAAAGAAAAAGAAATGATTGCTGAAACTGAAATAAGGAATATAACCAGGTTATCTTACAATAACCTAAATATCATTTTTACTTTATAAATTATTTTGAGTAATTAAAATAATAGACCCACAGAAGAATAGGGCTGGAAGGACCCACAAGAGGTCATCTAATCGAACTCCTGGTTGAGGCAGGTTCACCCCATCTCATCCAAGCATTTACTTTAACTATCAGGCAAAAGCTTCTAGTGATAGAGATTCTACAATTTGATTTCTAGGAAATCTTTTCTAGTGCTAAACCATCTTCCTTGTTAGAAAATTCTTCCTGATATCCAACATAAATTCCCTTTGTTACAATTTAAGACCATTAATTCTTGTCTTGTCCCCTAAAGCTGAAGAGAATAGTGTATCATCCTCCTCTTTATAACCACCTTTGATATATGTGAAAAATGTTGTCTAATGCACCCTTAGTCTTTTCTTCTCCAGACTAAATAATCCCAGTTTTTTTCAGCTTTTCCTTGTAAATCATGTGTTGCAGAGCACTAATATGAGCCTGGTCCTGTAAGAGTAGAAGCAGTCTAGCCAAGGAGAGCTGCAGGCTAGGCAGGGCACCACAACTAAAGGTCAACTGAGTAACACGCTAATGAGATAATTATTCAGTGCCTGCAGGCAGTCAGCTGCCGGGAGGGAAGCAGGGCCCTGGAAGCATATAAACCCAAGGCTGGGGCTGGTAGGGGTTTGCTCTCTGGCTCCTGCTGGGGAAGGAGGTCCTGCACAGGACAGCTACCCAGGGGTGTTTGGTTGCCTATTTTATGCCTACAAGAATAAGAGGGCTCCAGAAGCTCACAAGGTACCCAGAGCTAGAAGGTTTGCTGTGCTGTGCTATGCTTGGCTAGAGGCTGCCCTTTTAGAGGGGCTGCCCTCTTAAATGAGCAGAACATTGTCTCCATTGATATTATTATGTTATAGCTCAGGGGCTTATGTTTACATTGCTGTTTGAACTGGAGGTTTGGGATGGGGCTGTAAGGGGAGAAAGAGAGGTCTCATTAGTGCTGGAGGTGTGGGGGGTGAAGCGGTCTCTGTGAGTCCCCCCACAGGTAGGTTCAAGGCTTGAGTAGCTAGAGAGCTAGAGGAGGCAGAGAGCAGACAGGGGTCAGGGAACCTGGTGCCAGAGGGGCAAAACCAAACAGGGGCCAGGGGCCCAGCAGGCAGGGGCCAGGGGCCTGGTGGCTGGAAATGACAGATTGGAGCTAGTGCCTCAAAGCCAGGTGTGATATAGTGGGCCTAAGCTCAAAGGCCTGGTTAGATTAAATGGGCAAAACCCAAGGAGGACAAGGCCCTGACAGAGGGAACAACATTTTTATAACACCCATGAGGTGTGGGGTGTGGTGTAGGGATGATTTTTGGAGCCACACAATTAGCCCATAGAGCTTGATTTTCTTCTGTGCAGAACAGTACTAGAGTGAAGTCCAGTGAAGGGCCCAAAGACCAGTGAGTTCTTGT
>NW_005842454.1:792352-797560 GCF_000455745.1 Alligator sinensis | reverse complement strand
CAGCAGACTGGGGCCACATGAAAGCCCATGGGCAGCCTCCTGACTTATTTCACTATCAAGATGTGTCAGGTAGGACAAGAGGGAATCCTCAGGGCAGCTGCCAGGGAGCTGCCGGGGGCATCATGGCCACCCCTGACAACTCCAACCCATGACATCATGTTACCTAGGCTGCTAATTATTTTTGGTTCATAGATTCATAGATGCTTGGGTCAGAAGAGACCTCAACAGATCATCGAGTCCGATCCCCTACCTAGGCAGGAAAAACTGCTGGGGTCAAATGACCCCAGCCAGATGCCCATCCAGCCTTCTCTTAAAGACCTCAAGGTAGGGGAGAGCACCACCTACCTTGGAAGCCCAATCCTAATTTTGGCCACCCTTACCATGAAGAAGCTTTTCCTGATATCTAGCCTAAATCTGTTCTGTCAGTTTTTGACCATAGTTCCTTGTTACCCCGAGAGGTGCCTTGTGAACAGAGCATCTCTGATCCCTTGCTACATCCCCCTAATGAATTTGTAGGTGGCCACAAGATCACCTCTCAGCTTTCTCTTGCAGAGGCTGAAGAGGTCCAGGTCCCTCAGTCTCTCCTCATAGGGCTTATCCTGTAAGACCCTAACCATACAATGGTACTTTCTGCTAGACATTTTCTAATTTGTCTCTGAATTGCAGGGCCCAAAACTGGACACAGTGGTCCAGGTAAGACCTACCAATGTTGAATATAATAAAATAAATCACTATTGACATTCAGTTGACACTACTGTTATTATTTATTTATTTGTTGCAATAATAGCACACTGTGACTCATTGCTGTCCATTATAACCCCCAGGTACTTTTCTGTAGCACTGCAGCCTAGGAAGTAAGTCTGTGCTCAGTTTTGTAGCTACATATTTGAAGACTGTATGTGAAGTGGGATACTTTGCACTTGCCCTCATTGAATTTGGTTCAATTAATTTTGGACAACTTTTCCCGGTCATTCTGAATCCTAATCTTACCCTCCATAGCATCTGCAATTCTAGCCAGTTAACTTGTATTCAGTTTACAGTCCACTGTAACCCCCAGGTCCTTTTCTCTCATGCTGCAACCTGGCCAATCATTCCCCCATCTATATTTGTCCAGGTGATTGATCTGTCCTTTGAAATATTCAAATTTTCCTCGCTCTTTCAGAATTCCTTCTCTCTCTCTCTCTCTCTCTCTCTCTAAGAAAGCCTTTCCCAATCTCTAGGTATTTTTGGCTCAAAAGAAAACATGCCCATCTTATTAACTTGATTGATTTTTGCACCATTTCTCCAGTTTAACAATTATTCTGAATCCTGGCCTTGAAAATCTGACTCTCTACCCAACTTGGTGTCATCTGCAAATGTACTAAGTGTACACTCAACCTGATCCTCCAAGTTATTAATAAAGATATAAAACAGTTCCTGAGCCTTACTTGTTGCATCCTCTGAGTTAGATATTGAACCATGGAAGATTGATCTTTGAGCATGATGATCCAACCAGCAATGCATCTGCCTCACAGTTTCATTAAGAGCGTTTCCTTCATTTACTAACTAGAATGTCATGGCCCACAGGATTCTAATCTCACTGCTCTCCTCCATCCACAAACACCTTCACTTCTTCAAAGAAGGAAATCAGATTGATTAATCATGTTTTTCAGAAATCCATGTCAGCTATTCCCAACCACATTTGTATCCTCTAGGCTTTTAGAAATATTCCTTGGTAACCTGTTCCATAATCTTTTTAGGTGTCATGGTCAGATTGACTCCTAAAATGTTCCCCAGGGTCTTCCTTTTTCTGTGTGTTTTTTTTTTTTTTTTTTTTTGGGGGGGGGGGTGTTTTTTTGTGTGTGTGTGTGGTTTTTTTTTTAAGATGGGCACTATATGTGGCTTTTATTAGTTTATTTGGGACTTCTCCCAAGCTCCATGATTTATCAAATGTGTCAGCAATTCCCTTAGCCAATTCCTTGAGTAATCTGGTGTAGATCTCATCTGGGCCTGCTGACTTGTAAGAAATTCATGCCTTGTACTTCCTGACTTTCTCCTTGTGTGCATTATTCATCCTTGGTAATATGGCCAAATTTACACTTGTAAGATTACTTTTACCTTTCAGTTCATTGAACAATATTCTGTTTAACCAGTATGATCCTTTTTTCTTTTTCCTGACCTTCCTTTATACCAGGATAGCGTGCGCTTGTCCCCTTAATAGCATTTTGTTAAGGTGTAACCATCTCTACTATACACCTTTTCCTCTTGATGTTCTCTCTCATAGGGTCATGGCCACCTGTTCCCTAATTTTGTTAAAGTCTGATTTTTCTGAAATCAAGTATTTTTATTTTGGTGCCATCTTCCTTCAAATCTTGAGCTCATGTCACTACTGTCCAAGTTGCTTTAAGAAGCCAACCCAGAAGAGTTTCTGTTTTAGTTGTCCCCAACATGGTGCAAAATCTTGCTAGACTGTTCGTGTGCTTCTATATCATACTCCCAATAGAGATAATGGTAATTCAATTCCCCTTCAGGGCCATGCCTTGCGACTTAGTTACTTCAGTTAAATATTTTGGGGAAAAACCCTTCATCTACCTACCCCCAACCCCAGTTTGGTCTATGGTAGACTGCTATTGGTTTATTCAGCCTTACTGTTCTTTCCCTTTAAAAACCTATACCTTCCACTTCATACTGCATTTCAGAGTAAGAGTGTCTTCAACATAGAAGGGAATGCCTCTTTTCCTCTCCTTCCAGTCCTTCCCAAACTAGTTATATGCATCCCTAATAGTATTCTACCTCCATTACTGATATAATGGACTCAAAGAATTAATAAAGAGAAAAATAAAAGAAAAAAATTGGAACCCTAACCAGACAACCTCATGCTTGTGAATCTCATATTTGTTTTATAATGTTTTCCTTTCAATTATTTATTGGACAAAAAACCCCTTTTGTGATTTAAAAAAAATCACATTACTGTAGTTTTCCCTTTCCCTTGAACTTTGTACTTTTTAGATCCATGAGAAACCTATAGCAGTTTCTGCAAAGGATTGTTCTCAGAGGAATATTCCTCAGATGAGTACAGATGTTTTAAACAGAAATACAGGAATTCTACGCAGAGTTCATAAGCTGGGTATGTTTTCCTTTGAGCCAAAAAATGCCTAGATATTGGAAGAGGGAGAATTCTGAAAGAGTGAAGAAAATTTGAATATTTCATATTTCTAAATCCATTATACAAGGAAACATTAATGTGGAGAACCCTTATAAATATATGGCAACTTTGTTGTCTGTAGGCCATGTGCTTGTTTGTGTATGTTCCTTACATATCTGTGTACATTTAAATCAACTTAAATTTGTGAACAACAAGAACATCTGGTGTGAAGATGTTTATATTGAGCAAACCCTTCCTATTCAGATAGAACAAGAAAACTAGGAAGAATATCAGGAGATACGGGCACAAACCCTCTGGCAGTGAAATGTAAAATGAAAAAACTGTGAGTCATACAAATTAGTTTTCTTGTTACACCTGGTCTCAGGCTAAGTTTCTATACTCTGAGGGAACCCAGTTTCCACAATTCAAGGAAATTATACTGAAAACTATATAAGAAGGGGGGAAAAAGAACCAAATAATCTCAAAGACGGATCACTGCTCACAAAACACTAGTAACTTGTCCAGAAAGTCACTAAGAACTCCTTTGCAATACTAAATTAAGGATCACCTCAGATATTTTATTGCTCACCTGTAGAGGAAACTGATTGATATTCTGAGTAGGTGTGCATGGCAACACTAGAGTTTTTTTGTTGTTGGTTTTGTTTTGTTTTTTTTTCAGTTTGAGACTGAAATAATGTTGGTGGCTTAGAGAAGCCCATATGGAAAGGAATGTAAAGAAGCAGAAGCCAGGTAGAGCATGGATATCTTGCTTTTATTCTAGGCACCTGGGTTTCATTTTCAATAAGGCAGTTCTGTTATGAAATACATTACTGTTTAATATTCCAGGGAGCCCAAAAAAGACTCTAATGTCATAGCAGATGTAGGTATCACAGTGGATGTATGTGTTTTTATACATTTTGTCTGTTTTTTGGACGGTTCTTTTTCACAAATCACTTCAGGTATTTACAATCTAGTTTATAATTTGCAAAAAATTAGGGCAGGAAGGGACCTTAGGAGGTCATCCAGTCCAACCCCCTACTCTAAGCAGGACAATTCTCAAATAGATCATCCCAGCCAAAGCTTTGTCTAATCAGGTTTTGAAAACCTCCAAGGATGGCTATTCTACCACCTCTCTGGGTAACCTGTTCAAGTGTTTTACTGCCTTCCTAGTGAGAGAATTCTAAATTCTGTATCCTCTTCTCTAGACTAAATAAGGCTGTTTCCCTCAGTCTTTCTTCATAAAGCATGTCCCCAAATCCCCTCTCCATTTTTCTTGCCCTCCACTGGACTCTTCCATTTGTCCACACCCTTCCTGTAGTGGGGTGCCCAAAACTGAAAACAGAACTCCACATATGGCCTCACCAGTACAGAATACAGGGGAATAATCACTTCGCTTGACTTACTGGTGTAGCAAAACCACCAGTTTTTCTTTTTTTATTTACCTTAAAATGCATTCCCTCCCCCTCCCCAACCATTTCTGACTTTTTCTCACCATATCTATAGATAAATATAAGTGAGCTCAGACTTATGATAAGCTTTAACAGTTTTATTTTGGTAGCAAGTTTTTGGTTTTGGATATCCACTGTTTTATATTGTAGTAGTATTATTATTAGGTTTGTATTGATTCTTACTGTTGTATATTGTAATATCATTTTTTTATTGTTTCATATGGATATTGTATGGTTTAGGCCTGTGTTTGTAAGTGAACCAAAGTCATGTCAAGTTTCCATTTTATATGTCAAGCCTCCGTCTTGTGTCCTCTGCCTGGGCATCCCATGTTGCAACTGTATGGGTCACATACCCCTCCCATGTAAATTGGTTCCTGGATGAATGAGAATGGTTGGGAATGATTGAAATACAATGGTAGCAGGCCTCTACTAAATGGCCTATAATGACCGGGCCATCACCTCGCATAGATTCATCCAGGAACCACGGACCTCACACAGGAACAGAGACAAGCACCCAGCATTTGAAAGACAAAAGACCCTGCAGAACCAGCAACATCTCACCATTACAGACACTGAAACTGCACATCCCTTCATGAAGCACACATGCTCAGTACGCCAGGGGATGACTCTTGCATG
>NW_005842454.1:761570-792029 GCF_000455745.1 Alligator sinensis | reverse complement strand
TGGGTGTGTGTGCGCGTGCACACGCACGCAAGGGAACCAATAAGACATTGTGTCACCATCTCCCCTGTTCAATAAAACCATTGTCATTTACAACCCCGAGTTGGATCATGTTTTACTGAATCCCAGTCCCTCCCTTATCTAAAATTCCAGCCTCATTCTCTCCTCTCTCTCTCTCTCTCTCTCAGCTCCAGCCCCCACCCCTCTCCACTAGTTTCCCGATCTCCTCTCAATTCCTACTGCCTTTCCCCTGTGACTTTCTGCTGCCTTTCTCTGCTTTCCAACTGCCCCTGCTGCCTTTCAGTCTGTCCTGCTGCTTTTCCTGTGATTTTTCTGCTGTCCATCTCTCTGTTTTCAGGCTTCCCCAGCACCTTCTGTAGTCCTCCCCCATACCCCTGTAGCTTCTCAGCTCCTTGTAGCTGTCCTGCAGGTTCCTTCAGCAGCTGGAGCCTTTCTCCAGCAGCTGGAGCCTACTGCCACTGTCTACAACTTCTCTAGCTGCCCCAAAGCCATCCTATGGCTCCTCACACCCAGAGTCCCTCTTTAACACCCACACTTTCACTTAGTCCCATTTTTCCTCTCCCTACCTACCTTTTCAGCTCCCCCGTATCTCTGGCTCCAGTCCCAGCCTCTGTGCCGGCATTGCTCCCCTGTTCTGCAGGCTTTGGGCATTGTCTTTTAATCAAGTAAGATCAATTAACCTAAAGTTACTCCCAGCCTCAGTTCTTCAGCCCAGCCCCTCTAGTCTACTGGTTCTAATCCCGGTCCCAGTGACTTTAACTCCCTACACTTCTACTTTCTTACCTTAAGCTTTCCGCAGGTATCCCAAGTACACCAACCACATACATACATACATACACACACATCACAACACACAACTTAGGGACTCACTTGTGTGTATGTATAGGTGGGTGGTATGTGTGTGAATTACTGAATACACACATATATCTATATATCTATATCTATAGATATATAGATATATCTATATCTATCTATACATATAGATATATAGATATAGATATAGATATCATTGTGTGTGTGTGTGTGTGTGTGTGGTATATGAACTGGTAATCCACGTATATGTATTGGATGTGCAGGTATTGGTAACTGATACTGTCTAAATTTGGTGTGTGTAGCATGTATGGGCTTAAACTGGTGATAGGTGTGCATGAACCCAAACTGGTTATTTTTAACGTGTGCATCTGAGTTGCTAGTGTGAGTGTGTATGCCTAGTAGGGGTGTATGCACCTAGTGTGTGTATGTGTGCTTAATTGATTGTTATATGTGCATGTGCAATTGTACACCATGCCCTCCTGTCTAACAGCACAATATTGAGATCCTGAGCGTTGGCCTGACCCATCAGGGCAGCACTTGCATTTCTACCAGTGCAGCCCATTATGCCATTAGCCTTCTTGGCAGCAAGGATACACTGATGGCTTGTGTTAATCTTATTGTCCACTGTAACCCCCAGGTTCTTTTCTGCAGGTCTCCTGCCCAGCCAGTCATCCTCCACCCTGTACTGCTACATGGAATTGTTTTGTCCTTGTTGCATTTGTTCTTGTTGAACCTCATGAAATTCATTCTGGCCCAATCCTCCAATTTGTCTAGGTCACTCTGAATCCTAGCCCTACCCTTCAGCATATCTACTACTCCCCACAGCTTGGTATCATCTGAAAACTTGCTGAGGGTGTACTCTATGCTATCTTCCAGGTTGTTGATGAAGACATTGAACAAAATCAACCCCAGGACTGACCCCTAGGGCACTTCAATTGATACCAGCTGCCAACTAGACATTGAGCCATTGATTGTTACCCTCTGAGCCTGATGTTCCACCCAGTTTCCTATCCACCTTACAGTTCATTCATCCATCCCATAATTCCTTAACTTGCATGGAAGAATATTGTGGGAGACCATATCAAAAGCCTTACTAAAATAAAGGTGCACCACATCCACCTGTCCCTCCGCATCCACAGAACCAGTCACCCTATCATAGAAGGCAATCAGGTTGGTCAGGTATGACTTGCCTCTGGTGAATCCATGGTGACCGCTCCTAATCACCTTCTTCTCCAAGTGATTAGAAATTGATTCCTTGAGGATTTGCTCCATGATTTTTCAAGGGACTGAGGTGAGGCTAACTGGTCTGTAGTTCCCAGGATCCTCTTTTTTCCCTTTTTCTTAAATGTTTGCCCTTTTCCAGTCATTTGGGACCTCTCCATGAGTTTTCAAAGATTATGGTCAATGGTTCAGCTATCACATCAGCCAAACTCCCTTAGTACCTTCCTTTCCCCACAACCCAAACTGTGCTGCCTCATGCAGTAGTATGGGAGCTGACCTTGTCTGTGAAGACTGAGGCAAAGAAGGTAATGAGCACTTCAGCCTTTTCTGCATATTCTGTCACAAGGTTGCCTCCCCCATTCAGTGAGGGAACCACACTTTCCCTGATTTACCTCTTGCTACCAACATACTTGTACAAACCCTTCTTGTTACCCTTCGCATCCCTTGCTAGCTGCAACTCCAATTCTGCTTTAGCCTTCCTGACTGCATCCCTGCATGCCTGAGCAATACTTCTATGTTCTTCCATAACTACTTATCCATGTTTCCACTTCTTATAAGCTTCCTTGTTGTGATTTTAGTTTACTGGAGAGTTCCCCGCTAAGCCAAACTGGTCTTCTGCCATATTTGCTAGTCTTCTTCCACATAGAGATGGCTTTTCTTGCACTCTCAGTAAAGTTTATTTAAGGTACAGCCAGCTCTCCTGGACTCCTCTTCCCCTCAGACTGGCCTCCCAGGGGATCCTGCCCATGAGTTTCCTGAGTGAATCAGTCTGCTTTTCTGAAGTCCAGGGTCCTTACTCTGCTGTTCTCCATCCTTCCTTTCCTCAAGATCCTGAACTCTATCATCTCATGGTCAAGTGTGGAAGATGAAAGTCACTAAGCAAGTTATTAGAGTATCACATTTGCAAAAGGGAAGGTCTTAGGTTGTAATAGACACTCCTGACTTGGAATGATTTTGTAGTTCACTTTTCTCTTGATGCTTCCTGTTTTTCACACCACACTGAAGTGAAAATATGGCTATAAATAGCACACTGTTCAGTGGTAGCTTGTCTTGTAATCATTATTGAAATGTACAAAGCAATTTCTAAGGGAGAAGGAATAATCAGCAAGAGCTCCTTCCCAGATCAACTCTGTTAAAGACACTTACTTGGAATGTGGGTGATCTAGGTATAACTCCAGATTATGTCTGTCTGTCTATCTGATCACAAAGCAAACTGAGGGAGATAAAATGGGTATATAAGAGAAAAGAGAGGAAAGTGACTATCTACAGTAACCATAAGTATAGCAGGGCAAGGTCATGACCTTCATTGGGGGCCTGGACTTAAACCTAGCTCTCACACTTTCCAAGAAAGTATCATAAAAAACAGAGCTGTTCTTGTTTGTCCCCCTTAGAAATTGTAAACGATATAGCTTCTTTTCCAACATGGAACAAATACATGTGTTCAAAACTAGATTTTTTAAAAAATGATTTAACCATATTTTTTAATAGTTTTTTTTCCCACAGGATACCTAGAATGTATAATGTAAAGATTGTAATACATGTACATTATTGCATGATTGGGAATAGATTTTGTGTTTTCTTTTAAAGGGTACACATTGTATGAACAAGGTTTAATATTAATTCCCTGGACAGTGCTTCTGAAAAGAGGAGAATGCATTGCACGTTGTATTTTAATAATCTAAGTTTGAACAGTTTGTAATATATGTCATTTATTGTAAGAATATATTGTGAAACATATATTCTACTAAGATGATCACAAGTAATTCTTCAACAAACCCCTAAGCTATATTTCCCTTATTATTTCTTCTATTTATATATAAAATATCCATGCCTACAGTTGTAACCATTATAGCATCAGCATTTGCTGTTAGTTATCATAGCGTGTCCTTTATTAGTAATTATGTACTTGAATAATATAAATGGTAATAAATCTAATAGAATTATTATAATATAATATATTATAACATATTGCACAAAATCAGCCCCAGGACTGACCCCTGGGGCACTCCACTTAATACCAGCTGCCAACTAAACATTGAGTCATGAAATACTATGCTTTGAGCCCAATAATCCAGCCAGATTTCTATCCACCTTAAAATTCATTAATCCAACCCCTACTTCCTTAGTTTGCTTACAAGAATGTTTCATAGTTTCATAGTGGTTTGGGGTCAGAAGGGACCTGAATAGACCATCTAGTCTGACCCCCACCACTGGCAGGAGCACATGCTGGGATCACATGACCCCAGCTGTTGTGGGAGACCATATCAAAAACCTTGCTAAAGTAAAGGTACATCACATCCACGAGTCTTCCTGCATCCACAGAGCCAGTCATCTTGTCATAGAAGACAGTCACGCTTCACAGGAATGACTTGTCCTTGGTGAATCCATGCTGACTGTTCCTAATCATCACCTTCTCCTTCATGTGCTTAGAAATGGATTCCTTGAGGACCTGCTCCATGATTTTTCTAGGGACTGAAGTGAGTGTGAGCAGTCTGTAGTTCCCCAGATCGTCCTTTTTTCCCTTTCTAAAAGATAGGCACTGTCTTTTTCCTTTTTCAATCTTCTGGGACTTCTCCCAATCACCATGACTTTTCAAAGATAATGGTCAGAGGCTGTGCAATCACATCAGCCAACTCCCTCAGCATCCTGGATGGATCACATCTGGCCCTATCGACTTTTAAACCCCTATGTCTTCTAAA
Source organism: Alligator sinensis (assembly GCF_000455745.1). Classification (NCBI taxonomy): domain Eukaryota; kingdom Metazoa; phylum Chordata; order Crocodylia; family Alligatoridae; genus Alligator; species Alligator sinensis. The sequence continues at coordinate 787,278 of NW_005842454.1, read as the reverse complement.
TAGTCCCTAACCTGTTCTTTTACCACTGTTTGCTGCACACTTCCTCCCCAAATTTGTTACCCTGTGCAAAAGCCTGGGAGCTGTCCTTGTCTGTGAAGACTGAGGCAAAAAAGGGAAGCTTCAATCCTAGTGCATCTTCTGTCACTAGGTTGCCTCCCCCAGGCACCACACTTTCTCTGATCTTCCTCTTGTTGCTAAAATAGAAACCTTTCTTGTTACAGCTAGCAAGGGATGTTAAGGGTAACTCCAATTGCACTTTGGCCTTTCCATCATGCCTGGACAATATTTTTGTACTTCTTTCCAGTTGTTTGTCCAAGTTTCTGTTTCTTGTAAGTGATGGCTAGAAAATGGTATTCAGAGGTTCACTTTTGGGAATTGGCTTGTAGGTAAAGTAAATATTGTGTTAGAACAGTGTTCCAAGGCAACAGCAAGAGTTCACTGATTTCTGAAAGCCTGTTTGTGACAGCTTCCTTCAAGGCCCACTCCATCTGACACAGGAAAACAACAATCAGAGATACAGGCTGGGAAATTGAAGACATGTACCACATTGTTCCATAACATAAACAATGTACTTAAACAGAGATAAGGGACTCTGCATTGGCATTGGGTCACATTGCCAAACTTCAAGGCCCTTGGGATTTCGTTTTGGTGAACAGACCCAATAAGGAGGTCTGATAAAAGTCCAAATTAGGATGTGTGCATGTGATGAGTTTGTGAAACAAAATAATATGCTGACAGGACAGAATGTGAAAAGTATGATGACCACAGGGAGACCAATCAATGATGCCTGGGAATGAAGAGTTATTAGAGGGGAGAGAGAATATAAAAGGAGGGATTTTAGAGCAACAAAGGGTCCCTGAGAGGGAAAGCCAAGGCCACCATGGACAGAGGGCATACCACCAGTCCACCTCACCCACCCCACTGGTGGGAGGAGGGGTAGGCCTCTCCCTCTGGCCTCAAGGCTGCTAACATTTGGCATTCAGGAGAGAATCAGTGCGATGCCTCCATACTGGCCAGATCTACTTGACTCTGTGACAGCTCTAGGACTGGTAGATATAGAATTGTTTACATTATTCTTATCTACTATCTCTGTGTATCCCTAAATTCACTTATTGAATGGAGAGGTCATGGTTGGTCTGAGGGTTTTGGTTCTGCCCAGAGTAATGTATCTGGGTCATAAATCCAGTGCCAACAATAAGCTTCTTTTTTTGTATTTTAGCTCCTTTTTGTATTTGTATTTTAGAATGGGGGTTTGTGACGAGTTTCTTGCTAAGTCAAGCCAGGTATTCTGCCATACTTGCTAGTCTTCCTGCACATCAGGATGGCTCATTCCTGTGCCCCGAGTAAGGTTTCCTTAAATTACTACCAGGTCTCCTGCACTCCTTTTCCCCCTCAAACTGGCATCCAGGGGATCCTGCTGATCAATACCCTGAGTGAGTTGAAGTCTGTTTTTCTGAAGTCCAGGGCCCCTATTCTGCTGCTCTCCTTCCTTCCTTTCCTCAGGACCATGAACTCAATCATCTCATGGACCCTGCTGCCCAAATTGTCATCCTGTACTACATTCTCCACCAATTCTTCCCTGTTTGTGAGAAGCAGGTCAAGAAGAGCATGGCCTCTAGTAGGCCTCTCCAAGAGTTGCACCAAGAAGTTGTCCCCAGTACTTTCCAAAAACTTCCTGGTTTGCCTGTGCATTGCTGTATTTCCCTCCCAGCAGATATCAGGGTGATTGAAGCCCCTCATGAGAACCAGGACCTGTGATTAGGGAAGTTGTGCTAGCAGTTTGAAGAGCCTCATCTGCCTCATTCTCCCAGTCTGGTCTATATCAGACACCTACCTCTATCACCCTTGTTGTTCTCCCCTCTGACTCTAACCCAGGGACATTCAAAAGGCCTATCTCCACTTTCATCCTAGAGCTCTGAGCAGTTATACAGCTCTTTTACATAAAGAGCAACTCCTCCTCTTCTCCCCTGTCTATCTTTCCTGAATAGTTTGTACCCATCTGTGGCAGAACCCCAGTCATAAAAGCTATTCTACCAAGTCTCTTCCCAATAATTCCAGTCATATAATAGTTTTGTGACTGTATGAGGACATCCAACTGTTTCTGTTTTGTTTCTTAGACTCCATGCATTTGTGTACAGACACCTGAGGCAACTAGTCAATTGCTCTACTTTCTCAGGAAGAATGAGAGAACCTCTCTTATTGCCCCTTCATGCTTGTGGCACCTGCTTCCCAAGTTACCTTAGGACTATGGTCCCCTGGTGAACCTAGTTTTAAAGCTCTCCTCATTAAGTTAGTAAGCCTGTCTGCAAAAATGCTTCTCTGTCTCTCTCAAGTGGATCCTGTCTCTTCCTAGCAATCCTTGTTCTTGGAAAGAACATCCTCTGGTGGAAGAAGCCAAATCCCTGCTGTTGACATCTATGCATTGATCTGTAGAATGTGTTTGCTCTTGACTGGAATGATAGAGGAGGACACCACCTGAGCCCCTATCCCTTTCACCTGTGTACTCAGAGCCCCATAAGCACTTACAATCTGCTCAGAGTCTACTTCAGCAGTGTCACTGGTTCTCCCATGGATGAGCAGCATGAAGTAGTAGTCAGAGGGCCAGCTGACCCTTGGTGATCCTTCTATAATGTCTTGGATCCAGGCTCTGGGCAAATAGGTGAACTCCAGAGACATCAGGTCAGGACAGCACATGGATGCCTCCATCCCCTGCAGGTCTCCAACCACCACCACCCTCTGTTTCTTCCTTTTGATCCAATACACTGGAATCTGGAATCTGATTGGCTTGTAATTTTGGTATTTGTGCTTCTGCACCTAGAAAAGTTTATTAGCTACAGACTGCTGTGGCTGATTTCCTCTTTCTGCATGACAATCATTTCTTTTTCTGTGTAGGTAAGGTTTTTTGGGTTTTTTTTTCCATAAGGTAATGGTTGCTTTTTGTGTTCTGGAATGGTTGGTTTCTCCCTAAGAAAACTGTCCAGTTTTGAGCAGTGACAGCCAAGAGGATCATCAGGAGGCATGAATATTGTGCTTTTTTTTTCTTTACTGCAAGCCCACACTTAACTAGATTTAGTTTACACAAGCTCCTACACCTCAAAATGGTATCTCCTTCTCATACCCAAAAATGGTGTCTTCATCCTCACCAAAATGAATGGGGATTTATATACCCTATTTTTATATTAATGTTTGAAATGCATCTTCTTTCACTGGTCTCTATATTCCTAAATAGCCATATATTTTGATGTTTGTTTGACTCACTTTTGGTCTCAGTTTAAATTTTCTATATCCATTCTCTAGTAACCTGTTAACCTGAGTTTCACTGTTCCATTTAAACAAACCCATTGTTCCTTGTTTTTTGCCAGTGGAAATGCAGTATCTCTCTTTGAATTTTTGCTTGATTCTACCACATATATTTATAAAGAGAGCACAAATGTTGACAAGTACAAAGTGTGGAAAGCAACATGAGGCCAAATGTGCTGAATTTGGAAAGCTCTGTTTTGCCTGTAACAAGAGGACCCATTTTGCCACATATTGCAGACCCCAAACAGAAACATTTCAGCTGCATGCACTTGTTTAGGCTCTGGCTACCTGGCAAAATGTTACAGGTAAAACAGAGCTTTCCAAAAACAGCACATTTGTTCCCATGCTGCTTCCTACATTTTATTTTTTTATTTTTTTGCTCTCTTTCAATGTGATCCCTGCCAGTCAAATTCCACTCTGTAAGGTAGCTTCTTCTGGCCACTCTTCATGTTTACTGCACAGACAACCTGTGTGGTGTATTTTTCTCTGCAGTCTGGTCCCTCACAAGTTCTGCTTCCCTGCAGATCTGAAGTGTCTTTTATAGAGATAAATGTCCCTCATGCAATAGCCTGTCTTGTAAAGCAGTGACTAAAATACCACAAACAATTCTATTTCTAATGAGAGATTCTATAAACTTCTCCAAAAACACAGGTCTTGCACAGTCTCTTTAATGCAGTAACATACTGATCTATACTGTGTTCTGCTTCTTGTTTGCAAATAATAAATTTGTGCCTTTCAAGTAACTCATTCTTTTTTGACACACAAAAAACTAGAACTCTTGGTTCCAAAATGATAACTTTTAATAGACCAACTGGAAAATTATAAGAAAATTGTCCTTTTCTGCAAGCTTTTGGGATCAAAGTTCCTTTGTCAGGCTCTGGGAAAAGAGTAGGTGGTACAGGATGGTAAAAAAGTCCCCAATAGTTAGGAAATAAACTTAATTTTTGCACATAGGAAGCTGAAGATGGAACTCTGTCCCTCTGGGTCCACAAGGGTGTCTTTGTGAGCTATGTTAAGTAGCTCTTTGATGAGCAGGTAGAATTCCTTCCCTGGAGGTGTCAGATGGCAGACAGGGAGGCAAAAAAACTTCCTTGTCATTCTGCAATGAAGTTTAAAATCCAAAAGCAGCTAAAATTCAGCATCTTCTATGTTTCAGGGGTGTACTTGATAGCCGTGTTGGTCTGAGACAAAAAGACATACAAAAAACTAGAACTCTTGGTTCCAAAATGATACCTTTTATTAGACCAACTGGAAAATGGCAAGAACATTGTCCTTTTCTGCAACCTTTCAGGATCTTGGACCATCTACACTTTTCCCAGAGCCTGACGAAGGGACTTTGATCTTGAAAGCTTGCAGAAAAGGACATTTTTTTGCCATTTTCCAGTTGGTTTAATAAAAGGTTGATACCTTTTGGAACCGAGAGTTCTAGTTTTTGGTATGTCTTTTTGTCTCAGACCAACACGGCTACCAAGTACACCCCTCATTCTTTTTTGCCATGCAGTACTTCTTAAATTTGGTCCATATTCTAATTAACTTTATTATTTTGGCCTTCTTTGAAGGTAAAGGTGTTAAACAATCAGGGCTTCCTCCCTTACAACATGAAAGAAGATTGAGGATCTAACCATGCCATTTTTCTCTACTGCCCATGTGGGAACTGCTCTCCAGTTCTCTGCTATATTGTCCAGTAACGGAAAGGGAGCGAGGGTTACAAAACTTCCATGACTAACTGTCCTTTTACTCAGACTCTAACCATACAAAAAAATAACTTACATAAACTTACATAGACATAGAGTAGTAAATACAATTATTTGAATTCACTTAAGGGACAAACTATTGAGAAGCACTTAGGGTTCACTTAGGGTGAACAGTCTATTTTTTCCTGGTCATCTACATGGCATTCTATTATTTTCTGCTCAGAGAAGCCATTTTTTTCAGATGTCTACAGCACATTTTTTGTAATTACACATCAAGGGGTATTCTATTCCTGCACAAGTAGCTCTTCACACGTGGACAACTATGCTTACATACAAATGGAACAAGGGAGCCTTCCTATCTTTCCCCAAGTAGCTGAGAGGCTGAAGTATTTACTTGGGAAGTGGAAGGTTCTGAGCTCTGGGGTCTCTTTAATTTCACAACATGGCATTCAAACCACAAAAATTCAAGTGAGCCATTATCCATTCCCATCTCTGACATGCTTTTTAAAGATGCTCTGCTAGGCACCAGTAGGCATGTCTGCATGAGACACTTACTGCACATTGGCCTAATAACACTGCACAGTAGCTTGTCACAGCAAAAGACATGCTAATAACCTACGGTGCAGCGTTTATCAGGCTAATGCACAGTTATCACAAAATAACTGTGCTGTGCCAGTGCTACTGCACAGTAGCTTTAGGCACTGTGCATTTAGTTAGTACTTTATTAAGGAAGTATTAAACTAAAGGTGTAGGATCTAAGGCACATTAATGAACATGTAGGTGCGGCCAGTAGGTAGCATCTATAAATTATAACTTCTATCTCTAACAGGAGACCAAAGGAGTTGGGAATTGGGAGATGGTCCCCCAGGGAGAGGATAGTTAGGAATCAGTTAGTCAGATAAAGGGTGTGCAGACATTGTGCACTGCTCCACAAATATTGTTGTTTTCATTCTTGTATTCTTGTGTTTCTTTGAACCTGATGATTATTACATGGTATCAGAAGTGGCAAAGGAGAAAGAACTTGAAATAATTTGAAAAAGGATGACCTGAATAAAGTAGTTGAAAATTGAAACTTGGAAAAACAAAAGTCTATATAAGTTATTTTCTTGCATTGGCAGTACAGTATATGACAGTAACTGTAATAATTAATTGCCAGTGTTCAGAAAAATTATTTCCTTAAATGTACTCAGGAACTGCTTGGAGTCATCTTTTGTTTTTTGTTTTGTTTTTTCCATTTTCTTAGGAGTTGGATAGAAGGAGAAAAAGTTATTTCATCTGTGTGTTTTTCTGCCATTACAAATAACATAGACTCTCCACAATGTTTGTCATCCATCAGTACAAAAGATTTACTCAGTTAGAAGACATTTTTGCATTCCATATGCATTTTTTGTGGATTAGATTTTAGCAAAACAGACACACTTAAAAAAAAAAAGTCCTTTTCAGCCATTGATAGGAAGTAACCAAAATGTTGTTAAGCCAATTTTTACAAAAATGTCTTTTCCGAACAACTTTGTTCTGCTCCTAAAAATGGTATGATACATTTTCTTTCCTTGTTCTATATATTCCAAGGGGCAGACAAGGAATGAACAGATTGTGAGTATATAAAGCATTTTATATTTCTCTTGGAGGGAAGAGAGGCAACCTGTCTAGCAAACATTCATAGTGATCTATTTTTTTATGTCATTTTTTCAGCTAGTAAAGCCAGTTTGTCAAATGCCAGCCACTTTCCCAGCTGACATTGCTGTATGCACCCTTTTTAAATGCTCAGTAAGGAGTTAGGATTTTGTCAGTTAAATATATCATATTGTTATGACTCTTGACGACATGTGCAATGACATGACATACTTAAAGTAGAGTGTGAAAAGCTATCTCTCTGCAAAAATGTGAAGTGACATATGCTGATTGCAACACTGCCTTTGTACCTCTTTTGTAACTGATGTTCCTGTACTAGTGATAAACTTTTGTGCTTTTCACACAGCTTCTCTCTAGTCACATAATGCTCTTGTAGTGCACCACAATGACCATTTTTCCTTAACAAGTAAGGAGTTGCATTATTAAAAGTTCCACCTTGATCCTGTTGACATCAATTCTATTTTCCTGAATATAGATAAACATATCTGTTAGTAATGGCAAGCACTGATTTTTATTTAATTATATGGGGTTTTTTAAATCTTTTTTTCCCTCTAAATTTTAAAGCTAAATTACAAACCAAGGTGAGGATTTTCAAAAAAGGAACTTGAGATCTAGTTCACCTTGGACATCCAAATCAAGTACAAAGTTTTGAATATAGAAACCTTGAAGTGACTGAAGAATACATCAAATTATACCGCTGTGGAGATGGGTAGTTCTCCTACTGTGACCTCCAGAGGCATATATTACTTTGTCCTCTAGAACACACAGGTCCCCCTTTACTTGTCCTATAGTTAATGTCTTCAGGGATGGAACCTATTTTGCCAGGAGGTGCATCTCTCTCCTTTATCTCAATGGAGAGTCTTCATTAAGGATAAAAGAATCTGCTGTAATTCTACCCATCCCTGATGATGAAAGAAGCTGCCAGTGACATTCAGGACCTGAGCTATCTACCTGAGCAACTGCATCCACCTATAGGAGCTCTGACTTCAGTATAACATAAATCAGGTATATTACAGCCCATGGGCCAGATAAATCCAGCCTGCCAGGTGATTTAATCCAGCCCATGGGTGTGTGCCTACTAATTCATTGTATCTGGCCTGATCTTGGGCTGCCCCTGCTGTGCTCACATGGGGCCCAGCCCTGCTCACTCTAATGGAGGCAACACATGTTGCACTCCCACCCTCACCCATGGAACAACCCTGACCCAGTCCTGCCAGTAGGAAAGTGGCAGCAGTGGTGGATAGGTTGGTGGGGGAAGTCATGACAATGGTCAGGAGGAAGGGAAGGTGCAGTGGCGGTGGCAGGCAGGCAGGCAGGGGGAAAGTAGGGAAGTGGCAGGAGAACGGTGGCAGCAGTGGTGGGCAGGGGAAGTGATGGTGTTGGCAGGTGGGAGTGTGGGGCCCACGCTGATACCAGCAGGGACCCAAGGTGGGGCAGCAGGAGTGTGGAGCCTGGGTTGGCAGGGGTGCAGGGTCCACCTGCTTCCATTGCTCAGGGCTTGCATGCAGTTCCTGGGTTCTCTGCCTGAGCCACATACCTCTGGGGGAGTCCTGCATCATGGACCCAGTGGCCCAGCCCCACTCATTGCTATGCACAGGTCCTAGAAAACAGCAGGGAGCTCCATACTATGGAGCTGGGTTGGCTCCACCCCTCTCTCTGCCACCATGGCCAAGCCACATCATCTGCACCACTGGCTTCATCATGCAGGACTTTCCCTGGCAGTGCATGGTTCAGGCAAGTAGAGCCATGCAGTGGAGCCGATGGCCTAGCCTTGTGCAGTCCTGGTGCTTGCTGGGACCATATGCCACTGGGAGGCTTTGCCTGATGTGGACTGTGAGTACCTCTAGGACCTGCTTCTGCCGCTAGCAGCAGGGGCTGTGCGTAATGGGGGGGGGGGGCATGTGTGAGGGCAGCATGTTTGTAGGAGAGTCCTCCAAGAACACTCCACATCCACACACCCCACAACCTCCCACAAACCTCATACCTACCTACACACACAGCCACACATCCCCACAAACCCCACCCACACACAACCATAGACCCCCACAAATCCCACACCTATCAACACAATTCCCACACCCTACATATGCCCACCCACCCATAGTCCCCACACCCTTCCATCCTCCTCCTACGATATACAAGATTAAGAAATCATTTGCACTATTATGCAATCACCTCTATACACATGACACAAACACAAATCAAGCCAATTTTTGAAAACTAAAATATTTTATCTTTTTTGTAATTTTTAGTATACAATTTTTTTGTTTTCTTTTCTGGTTCTTAGATGGCAAACCCCCTTCCTAAAAGGAGTACTTCCAGGAGGAAGGAAAGGGACTTCTGGTGGCAGAGGTCAGGGGTTAGGGGTGGGATTTCTGGTCTCACGATGGCGACCAGGGGGTAGGACACCTGTCAAGGGATGGGGCTACAACCTTGCCAGCTCACCAAAACTCATTAAGTGTCCCTGCAGCTGAAATAATTGCCCATCCCTGGCATAAATGCTGTTCTTTGTAAATAGCCCAATGGTTAGTGCACTTGCAAGGAGATTTTATATATATATAATTGTTTCTAGACCCCTTTTGTAATTTCACACATCCACTGTCCCAGAGTGTAATAATAATAATAATAATAAACAACCTTCTAACTGGGGGGAGGTCAAACTGTGAGTATTCTTCATCCACTGGGCAGCCACACACACACACACACACACACACACACACACACACACACACACACACACACACACACACACACACACACACACAGTATAATGAAGCCAGAAGGAGAGGATGAAAGAGGAGCCTGACTGACCATCTGTCATGCCAGGCCATAGGTAACCAAGCCTGACAGTCATCTCTGGGTTGGGAGAAGCCAGGAGATCTGTTAAGGAAACCAAGATAGAGATCCACAGGGATAGGCAGAACACAAGGTCATGGGCTAGGGACAAACATTACTGTACACATAAACCTCTTTAAGTGATCAGTGACTGGTTTAAACCTGTAATAAAACATAAGTTCAGTGCACATAAACCAGTTTCAAAATGGACAAAACCAGTTTAAGATAAACCTGGTTGAATGCGGTATCAGACTTAACTGATTTGGGTTAAACTGGTTTATGCAAATTCTGTCCCAGACCCCTTCCTGGTTTAAGTAAAATCATAGTCCCCCAGCATCCCAGCATGGTTTTCAGCCCTGGGCTGGGCTATCTGGTCGAGAGAGCAGGGCTGTATCTGCCTCTCTCCTCCCTATCAGGAGCACTGTGGAAAGGAAGAGAGGGCTCACTCTAGTACCTCCCAGCTTCTAGCCTGAGCCACTGTAGGCGTGTTCCTGCATTTCTTCATTCAAAAGTGAATGTCTATCCACTTGCAAATTGGTTCAAGCTCTTCAGGTTAGACTAACCTGCAAAAATTAAATCAATTAAGGCTCAGGATTTTTTAATGTTTGGCCCTAGACAAGGTCAGGGGGGACAGCTAGTTCAGGTATCCAGGAGCTCAGGCCAGAGCTGGGTCAGATATCCAGAAGGTCAGGAAGAATTCTAAGTTGGTAGGCCAGCTGGGTCAAATATCCAGAGAACACATCAGTATCAGTTGCAGCACAATTCAAGGATGTAGCAGCCTAGATACAAAACTGTACCTCTTCTGGGTCAGGGCTTATATGGGAAGGGGTAAGAGATCAGCTGACCTTGACTAGCCACTCCAGTGGCAGGGAGTAGGTGTGTGCCTTGGCCCAGCAGCAGGGTTCTGGCAAGGGAAGTGGCAGACTGGGGTGAGCTGCTATGTTAGCCAGGCTAAGGCCTCGGGTTCAAGGCCACAACCTAACACTTAATAAGGTAGCCATTGCACAAGATGCTTTTATTTTTTATTATACTTTTCTAACAGTGGGTATAATCTAGCCCAATATAGCTTCATTAGTACAAGTGAGAAGGGACTGGCCTGTTTTGCCTAGAGTAATCTAAAAAAATCAAACAAACTAGTTGCCATTAATTATGCGGCATTCCATCCTTATATGTCTCCTGGATCCATGGTTAGAAGTATCACAAAACAATCATGATTTTGAGAGATTTGACAGTAGAGAGAGAAGGTGATTTGAATCTGATTCTGATTATGTACACATATAGGTTTCTTTATCTAAAAGGAGTCAGAGACCTTGAGAGCTGCTAATAATGCATTAATGCTCCTGTTAATGAATCTGGGTAATGTCTGAAAACAGGCCTTTCCTTCATGAAGCATTGCCAGAATTTCTACTGGAAGGTTTTAATATAGTTCAATATAGACATATACTCATGGGTGACTGGTGCCACCTTAGTCAGGGGGTCTTCTCCACAGCTTCGCTGACTGGGAAGCCACCGCAGGTTTCCTAGAAGTGGCTGTGGTGCTCCCAGAAGTGGCCATGGCACTTCATCAGATGCTCCCACTTCCCAGCCAGGGCTCACAGGGGGGGCACTGGCACTCCTGCCTGGCCCCCCTGCCCATTGCCTAAGCAGGGAACGCAGCCTGTCAGGGGGTGCATCAGTGCTCTCAGGTGATGCACGTGAACTCTCTACACATCATCACTGCATATACAACTAAGAAACAGTTTCAAGGAGGTGGACCATCCTGTAAAGAAATCTATTTTCTGCTCTGTTTACACATTGTATCAATTATTACTTAATGTAAAACATCATAGACAGAACCAGAAGCAGAACCCAATGTCAAATAGTCTGCCTCTGTAGGCCACAGGGTCAAGATCATTTTTTTAATATTTATTCTGAATAACTATGCTTTTCTTCCATAATGATATGGGTAAGGTAAGGAATATAACAGAGAAAGCAGCATGATTTTCATTTTAGTACATCGTACCAGCTTTGAGACACTGAAAATCCCATTGGATAATGGAATGAAAGTAATTCTTGTTCCTGTATTTTAACTTAATCCGTCTGAAATAGATGCATGCATAGAAAGAAATTCAGTGGAGACCTGCAATAAAGGAGCAATTTCATTTTGATGATAACAAACTTTAAAGTAAAATGCTTTTATATTTCTCCATTCTTTTCTGACAGAAATGTAAAGCTCCACAGTGAACTGTATAAGCAACACATGTTTACATTGTTTAAACAAAACATGTCATTGAAACACAACATGATGTCTAGTGTAACTTAATTTGAAGCATGCCCCTTAGCAATGTTTGGCAACAACTTCATAAAGACAGGAAAAATATGGAAACTTCTTACACAGCGATTACAAAGCTTTTCAATAAGAAAATACAACAGCAAATTCTGAATAAGCATCAATCAACATATTTGAAATATTCTTACAAGTTAGAATAAACTTCTCTACTAATATTGTTAAATAGGGTAGGAAAAATTAATTCACCATGGAAATAAATAAGAAAAATTAAAAGGCTATGGTGAATAGATATATAATAGAAACAGTGAAGAATATTTTTATTAAAAGTCAGTCTCTGGTTATGCTATATTTGGAAGATATATATAATAAAGCAGAACACATGGACCTTGCACACCTTGGGACTGGAATCAGTTCTGCACATGTACATTTTAAAATAAGTTCTGTTGTTTCCAATTATTTTTTAGTAGATTATAGGAGAAGACATTATACTTCAAAGTTTGGCAGGTAAAATCGGGTAAAAAATGGCCCCATTTTTTGGGAGGTTAGATCAGATAAAAAATGGCCCCAGTGATTCTTTACATGTACAGTACAGACCTTCTTGGGATCACTTGCTCTAAGCTTTGTGATTGTAGATCAGGTGTCAGTTTTACAGACCTTTGCTGGTGCTGGGAGCCTGAAGGAAAGAAGCCAGGGAGCAGGGAGGGTTTGGCAGGATCAGGGGGGCTAGTAGAATCTGAGGTGGGGTAGGGCCTGCAGGGGTTGGCATAATAAGAGAGCCTCTCCAATCCTGCCAAACCCTGGTGGACTCCACCAACCCCCATCCCCTCCCTATCATGAATCTGGACAAACTATTTCTGGTGTTAGTTTCATAGGACTTTATTAACCTGGGGCTCTGAAGGGGGGATTTCAGTGTCCAAGGGGGGTTGGCAGACTCAGGGGGGGTCTTCCCTCCAGGTGCTATTTTTAGCCCCCAGATAAACAAGACAACCTGAGGACCAAACCTCCACTTAATCCATTCTACCTCTCCCCACACCCGGCCTTTCTTTGATCAGGCTCTGAGTACCAGAAAAATAATAAAAACAGCACTGGGGATGGTTTGTGCACTCAGAGGACGTGTCCAAATGAGAATGCATGTGCCTTTTGTAGCATTTCAAAGCCCTTTGAGACATTTCAAGAGGCATGTGCAGGAATGAAAAAAAGTTCTGCACACTGCAGATTTGCAGCCCGAGGGCAAAATTAGACCTCTGGATATCCAGGGGGCAAAAAACAACCAAACCAAAACAAAACAAAACAGAGAAAAAAGTGGAGCAGGGCAAAGTCCTCCACAGAGACATCTCTGGTAGCTCGGTGTCTCTGTGGAGGCCAGAGCATCTCTATGCTCGGCTCTTGCCCCGGGTGCTGAAGCACGCTGCCTGCCCGTGTGAGGCAGTCAGCGTGCCAGCTGCAGGGAGCTGGACATGGGCTCCTGCTGGTAAGTAGTGGGGGGTGGAGTAGTGGGGAGGGGACCATGGAGGGACCCCTTCCATCCCTGCCCACTCCCCCAGACCCACTATGGCTGCCCTGCCTGGCCCCTGCATCCCCCTGATCCCCTCCCCCAGTGGCTGCCCCACCTGCCCACTGAGCCCTGCCAATTTCTACCCCATCCAGCCCCAGTAGGAGCTACCGTTGGGGTCACTGGGTCCTGTAGCAGAGCCCATGCAGCAGCACAGGGCCCAGGTGACACCCATAGCAGCCCCAGATGCCCAACAGTGCATGGAGCTGTGTGATGCTCTGCTGACCCCAGCCGTACTCGCCCAATAGAGCAGTGGCAGTGTGGGTTCCAGGCAGCTGGGGCCAGGCCCTGCTGACTCCCACTGCCCTATGCTGTGCAGGGGGGCTCTTCTTTGAGGCCCCAGAGCACCCATAGGCCCTGCTACTGCCAGTGAGTATGAGGCTTTTTTTGTTTTGTTTTGTTTTTTGTTTTTTTTAAGTGCTGGGAGGCTGGGGTGAGTGGGGCAGCCAGCAGGGGAGGGGGAAGGGGGAGCATCCATCAAGGGGCTGGGGGTACAGGGTGGGGGGACAAGGGGGGGAGGGGGGCGGGTGGGGGAAGCCATTGGTGGGGCTGCAGGAGCTGGTGTGAGATGGGGCCAGGTGGGGACTATGTGACTGCTGTTAGGGGGGCTGTAACCTTTGTTGGGGGGGACGTAGCACCACTTGGGGGGCTGTGGCCCCTGTTGGGTGGTTGCACCCTAAAGGGGGCAGGGTACCCACCCATCCTGAGCCGCATCCACTGCACAGTCCCTCCACAAACCACCCACATCTACCCACTCACCCCATGGCCTCCCATATCCCTCCACAGCCACCCACATCCCCCCATCCCACTTCCCACTCCCGCTCCTGCAAACCCTAGATCCCCCCAGCACACACCCTGCTTGCCCAGTTGCCAGACAGGATAAGGCCTGCTGGCAGGAGCTGCTGCCCCAGATCCTGGTTAGTGAAGGGGTCACAGGGAGCTCTAACTGCTCTATGGTAAGAAAACCAAAGGCAAACAGCAAAACATATTGTTTTAATTGTTTTAATACTGTAGATATATATATAAAAAAATGCCTAACTAATCTCTGTCTCTCTGCCTCTCACTCTCTCTTGTTATATATAGTGGTCTTCTGTTTTAATTGCAGAGGAACATGGATTCCAGAGTATTTTACAGAGTGACTTGGGGATTTTTTTTTTTTTTAATCAGATATTGTTCAGTTTTTAAATAGGGAACCGGAGTTTAAACCAGAGTTCCTGCTAGGGAGGCCAGTGGCAGGACCCTGCCTGCTCAGAGCTGGCACCTGAGACCCAGCTGGAGGTGACTGACTTCCTGGCCAATTGGGGCCAGGAGGACATGCTTTGACAATTCAAAGCAGGCCACCACACTGGGAACATCTTCTGGGCAATAGCTGCTCATATGGCTGGGCAGGGGGCATATGTGGCAGTAGTGCAACACAAATGCCAAATCTGCAGCCACAGCCTACTGGCAGCTGGCCCAGAGGGGCAGATGCCTCTACTAGATGTGCAGTCCCCATCCATGTCTAGCAGGTATGCAGCAGGTCACAGCTGGGCAGCAGACCCCACTGCCAGACTTCTGCTGTAGGTAAAGTGTTCAGGAAACTCTCAGGGCTACTTCAGCAATCCAGCTGGCACCAAGAATAGTGTCCCCAGGTACCAATTGGCTGGGCCCCAGAAGCTCCTGAGAGAAGGTAGCCCTTAGCTACTTGATAGGGCAGCTTTTTGTACTGTTGAGGCCAGGACAGGGCAGCTTTTTATACTGCTGGGGACAGCACAGGTGCTGACCTTGGACTCTAGCTCCCCCTGGCGGAAGATCCGGGCGGAGCCAGGTCAGGTTATTTTGCCCCAAGTGGCAGGATTTGCCCCACACAAAAGTGCATGTCTGGGCATGTGTGCTGAGGCAAAAAGCCCCGGTTCAAATTTGCACCATTTCTATTTGAGCTGCTGCAAGTGCACATGCTTGCATGTGTGGACCCGCCCAGGGTGTGCAGTTTGATAGGCTCATGGGTCCCAGTTCATCCACAATAGACTTGTAAGTCTGGGGATAGGGAGAGGGGTCCAGGGGCTAAAAATAGCCTTGTCATGGGGAGGAGTTAGAAAAAGCTCAACCTTGGGGCTGGGGCAAGCACTGCTGGGAGAGGCCATCTACTCACCCCTAGCCCTGGGGCTGAGCTATTCCTCCCTTCCTGCCCCCCCAGCTATTTTTTTAGCCCCTGACCCCACTCTCCACCCCCATATGGACAACAGCCCCTACCCACCTCCAGACCAGTTAGTCCCCTGAGCCTACCAAACTGTTCCCCTTCGCCAAGTCTGTAAACCACCCCCAGTTCCAGTTTTACTAGTGTTCACCAGGGCTGTATGCCTGATTGAAGTAAACTGAGGTCGGGGAGGGGCAGAAGGGATTGGGGGAGGTAGTTTGTCCACAGGGGAGTAGGATGACATGTATATTTGGTTAGCTTTTGCCTTTTTGAATGAGTTAGTCTTTCAGCTGCCATCACCTGCCTTCTGATAAGCTCATGTTATGCACACCACACCACACATGCATAGCATGTATGAATTAGAAATGATAACCTTACTTGCATGAATTGTAACTTGCATCACAGCCAGATAAGATGAGTAAGATAGGACTCAGTTCTTCTCATCCTGTACTCTGTGTCTTGATATCTTCTTTAGCTTGTAGAAAGGTACTCTATAAATATATACTTAAAGTTGATTTCTAGAACTAATTGCAACATAAATATCAAGAAATCATAATTTAACAATATATAGGCTTTCTGAAAGTAGAAGAAACTTGCTTAATTACATTTAAATAAAATGTAAACTCAGTCATTTTTTCTGTCATGTATTGTATTACCTTAAATGTATTGCACTTTAAAGCAGACCATGTTATCATGTAGAGATACTTATAATGCAACATATATTACTCAAGACTCATTTATAACATGCATATATTCAGGCTTAAATTTCAGAAACATGAAAAAAGTTTAAAATACACTTTCTTTAAAAAAATCAGAAAAAAATGCACTTCAGATTAAATCATTTCATTAGTATTTCCTCAGACACCCTTTCTATCTCTGCAAAACACTTGATTTATCTATTTCCTCTGGAATTCAGCTGCTTCATAGTTCTACATGGCTCCCATTTAAAAATAAGTTGTTCTTATTTATGATTCTTAGTTATCCCCGGTGACCTGAGATGTGGCACCAGCCCTAACATTAGATGGCTGACTCCACATCCACTGAGGCATTCAATGATACAGCAATTGCAGAAAATCAACTGGTATTTGAAATTTACACATATTCCCAATTTGTCATGTCTGGCAAAAATTTGCTTTGTCTAGGGAAGTTAGGTTGTTTCCATTTGCTGCTCAGGTTCCTAACTTGAGAGACAGCTTAAAAGTCAGTCTACTGTTCAATCCTCATTTCACAGCTGTAGCCACAACTATTTTTTCTTGGATTTTATTTGGATAGAAGTTGTATCTTTTTTCCTTATGATACAGATGCTGCCAGTGAACTTCACACCTTTGCTTCCTTGAGACTAGACTACTGCAATGCAATTTACCATTCAAACTATACCTGAAATCCCTTCACGTGTTAAACTGTACACTGTGAGTCTTAAATCAGGCAGTATGTATGGCAGAGTGGCACCTTAGAGACTATCAAGTTCAAAGAAGCATGAGCTTTGAACCAACTTTGAGTTTGGGCCAATTTTGCACCAACCAGTTTTGGGTCAACAACCTACTTTGTCAGATGCTAGTAATGGATAGAAATAGCAGGTTTAAAGAGGAGTTCTTCTCTGATGTAGAGGTGGGGTAGTGAGAAGGGGTGAAAAGTTTCTTGTGAGTGATTTTCTTGTGAGTGATGGAAGCATGTTAGGATTGGCAGGAAAGTTTGCTTGTGTGGAGGTTTGGCCAGGGAGGCAAGGGCTTGGTGGGAGTAGTGGAGTTGGAGTACTTGGGTTGATTGAGAAATCTTGATTGTGGAGTGTTTGTTTATTGTAAACTTCACTGAGCCCTTTGAAAAGGGCAAGATATAAATCTAAGAAATAACTACTGTAGAATAAGATCTTGTTTGGTTAGTGGAGTGTCTCACAATGAAAATATGCAGTCAGTTTTGTATGATTTGTATTGCCTACTTTGCCTGCCTTTCTTTGGAGATACAGGTGGGTTAATTTGCTCTGCTAAGAGGCAGAACTAATTGCCCAGAGTGCAGCGCCCCCGGAACATAGCTGTGTTGCTTCAGGTTCAGGAGATAGTGTAAATGGAGTGGTGCAGTAAGTATGGCACCTGCTAGCACAGCATGATAGTGGTATACATGTATTTACTATTTAAGTATCTTGTACACCTAAACGGTCAGCATGCTGAGCAGAGAACTTCCTGAAGTCACCGACTCAGCCAGAAGCATCTGGAACCTCTGTAGAACTAACATGCCTTATTCATATGTAGGGAGACACTTCCTTCTACTTGTGTCCCACAGCCCAAAAGTCTGTCTAGAAATTAGGTACCTAAAGAAGTATTTTCAAAGAGAAGTGCATACAGTTTGTTTTTAAAGCACAACTACTGGAAAAAAAGGTCATGTTCCTAGCCATTATAAAATAATGTAGTGATGAGAGCACTCACCCAGGAAGTGGAAGATCCAGGTTTGTTTCCATCAGTGTCACTGTATCTGAATGTTTAGATGCCCTTCTGTGTTCTGTTCCTTGATTTCAGGACTGTCACTGTATTTTATCTAATAACCTACCAATGTCAAATGCAGCAGCACATTTGGGAGCAAAGTACACTTGTCTCATGTTCTTTGAGGTTTCCTTAACCAATAGTTTTCAAAGTAAGCTGCCTCTTATGCCCTACTTCCTGGCTCAATAAATGTTGAAAACTTTTCTGCTCACTGGTGGAACATCAGAGGTAGGGGTAGAAAGTGCCCTATACCTAGGGAAATTTAAGGGAAATCCAGGATGGGATAAAGAAATTCAGAAGAGTGCTGGGGGGCACCAGCATGCACATGTGCGTGCATGCACAGACACACACACACACATCCACATACACACACACACACACACACAGTGCCCCAACCCTGTGGCTCCCTCTGCACATCCCTTCCCCCACCACAACTCTACTGTGCAAGTAACTTTAGGGGATGGGCTGGGCTCCCTGGAGAAAACTGAAACAAAAGTCCCAGATTGGCACAAACCCAAATGCACGTGCCTGGCTCCTGACTTGAGCTTATGTGCAGGCAGCTTCCCAGTAATCTAGGACTTTTGCTTCAATCTTCTCCAACTGCTGGGACACTGAGACAGCTTCTGAAATCTGGGACCAGATAATCCAGGACATATGGCCACCCTATTTCCCAGATTAGTGTGACAGGTTTGGGCTAGAACCCCTCAGGTACAGAAGAAAGCTGATTTTTTTGATCTCTAGCTCAAGTGTTCTAATTGCTAATATATGTAAGCAGAGATAAGTATGTGGTTATATTAATAGAGTGCTTTAAAAGAAAGCTTGGCTGCTGGTTCTTATGAGAAGTCTGCTCCTTTTCAGTGTCTGTGTGTATGTGTTGCAGGGAAGGAAAGAACTCTTAAGTGTACTCTGAGAATGCTTCCTGGAATTAGCTTATCCATGGGGTGAGTGAAGAACACCTACTTTCAGGATTTAGGCACTGGGGCTGCTTAGCCCTGTCAAAATTGAAGTGCCTTTTGCATAAGGAGAAGTAGAACTCTGTCATTTGGGACAAACCTAAGTGCTAAAGTTTCTCAAGATATTAAAGAAAGATTCTATATTTCATGTATTATTTACATGTCTGGTATATTTATTTGGATTCAAAGGGTGTGTCCCCATAAGCAGCAATGTGCATTTTCCCAGGGACAAACATCAGTGGCACAATATGTGCTGCATGTGTGCTTTGGCATGCGGCATTTTGCCCCAGGTGGGGTAGGGGAAGCTGAGCCAGCACCTAGACTGTCTTCTGCAGCATTACATGGGGTACTGAGGCACTCTGGGGGCAGCAGCATAGCAATCTGGCAGCATAGAGATGGGCCAGCAGTATGGCTCTGGCTGTCCAGACTCCAGTTTCCAGTGGTGCACGCTGTCACCTTGTGCAGTGTCCCACCTTTTTAAGATAGAAGGTTTTTTTTAAACTGGGATCTCCCCTTGTCAACCCCCTCCCCCACTCCCCCTCACCCCGCTGCAAGTTAGCAGTGCAGTGAACATTTGCATGTGTGGTGTATGCAGGTGGCTGGACTGCAGACTGATCTGCAGAGCTGCATACTGCACATCTGCACTCATCTGGATGTGCCCAATGTGCTCTTTCTTTGATTATTCTTTTTTAACATTGTTTCCTAAAATGAAATTTAAGATATAATTTAGATTTTATTTACCATATAGTCTTATTTGAAGAAATATATTGTTTGAATCCACTTCAGTGAAAAAGGTGTAACTGACTTCTCCTGTCTTGTGTCATATGTCTGGCCAAGTTGAGCTGAAATGATACCCAGCACTTCTTTTAGAACTCGAACTTTATGCCTATGCAAAGCAGCTAGTATTCACTTTGGATTCGGATTTGGCCGATTCGGGGGACAGTGATTCGATTTGGTGATTCAAATCATTGTCCCAAATTGATTAAGCTGAATCTGATTCAGAGATTTAGCTGCCAACAAATTGGCTGAATCAAAAAGGCCCCACCTCCTGCCCACTGTCCAAGCCCCATTAGTAGATGCCCCATCTGGCCCAAGCCTCCCAGCTCTTTCCAAAAAAAAAAAGCCCAGCACTCATGGGATGCTGCCAGGTGGGGAAGGCGATCCCCTCTTCCCCTCCCCACTGCCCCATGCTGCATGGGGGACTCTGTCACAAGCCCTCATCCCCCCCCCAGTCTCCCAGCCCTGGCATCCTGGCTCTTAAAAAAAAAAGAAAAAAAAAAAGTCCCCACTCACCGGTTGCTGCCAGACAAGGGGGTGATCTCTGCTGCCTCACACTGCATCGGTTTTTCTCTATCTTTTTCTTAAAGGGCCAGAGATAGTCCAGGTGGGGCACCTGTGGCAGGGCTAGGGGAGTGAGGGGAGATTAGGGGGATCATACAGAACCCCCACATGTTGTAGAGAATTGGGGGGCAGCAGGGATCACCCCCCCCCACCTGGCAGAACCAGTGAGTGGGGCTTTTTTTTTAAAGCACTGGGAGCTGGAGTGTGCAGGACAACCACGGGGGGGCTGGGAGAGCAGGCAGGGGTTGGGGGGCTGGGGGAGCAGGCAGAGGATGGGGCCTGGGAGGGGTTCCCTGCCCTCATCTATCAGCCCCCCTCCCTACTTACCGGCATGGAGTCTGGGTCCAGTTCCCTGCAGCGGTGAGTGGGGACTGCCCGAATCTCCAAATCTTTTCCAAATCAATTCCTACCTTTTTTATTTGTCTCCTGATTTGATTCAGATTTGGAGATTTGGCCTCTGAATTGGGCTAAATCTCCTCCAAATTGAATCAGCACCCAAAGATTTGCACATTCCTATTGAACATCTAGATTTTATGTCACTCTCCTCTGTTTCTTATGTAGAGGAGAGTTGGGGGCAGAAAAGAAATGGAGGTAAATTGGCAGGATAAATTCCCAGACTTGAATGTACATCAGCAAACCTAAACTAAGGTACATTGCCTTCTAAATGCAAGTCTACTGATGCAGGTTACAGTAGTCCATGGGCAAATTTAGCCTGTTTTCCTTTCAGAGTATCAAGACACAGTAAATAAATGCATGACAGCTTCACCACTCTTTGTTCTACCCATTCAATTCTGAATAATGTCCTTAATATGCAGTCCTTAATATGATTAACATCTCAATTTTGCTAATGGACGATCACCAGATTATTTCCTACACAGCAATTCTTTGCTACCAAAATGTCCTTCAAATTTCTGCCTCTAAAGAAATATTAAAGACACATGGTGATACTTTAATTATCTATAGTAAATGATAAAACAAAACTTATCAGGACATCTGGAAATAGTTACTTTCTTAAGGATTGTAATAATCTAGGCGTCAAGCAGTATTCTGAGAAATATGCATAGTGAAGAAGAAATTTGCTTAAGGAAAATTGTTATTGCTTATCTATTGCAAGAACTCTCATAGTGGGGGGAAAAAAAATCCTGAACTCTTAGGACAACAGTTGCAAACAATTTGGTCCTGCATTTTTATCAATTTAATTAACAAATTAAGGTCCCAACCCCATAAAGCATTTAAGCACATACTTAACTGTAAGAGCTCAAGAAATTCCTTGAAGATAGTGAGACTTTATAAAAGTGGATTAATTGTTATGTTTAGTGTCCAGTCAGGGTTCACAAGCTAGACATGCCTACACCTGTTTCATCTCTGAAACCTAATTCAGCAGGTTTGTTTTGAAAATACTTATTAAATTGGGATCTATAGGGCTTAGTTAATAGATCAAAATTTTGAATGCTAACCATAATGTTGGGAAACCCCAGTTCAATTATCATCTCTGCCTAAGGGAACTTGAATCTATGCCTCTTGTCTTCCTCTTGCCTCCTCTTTGTATAGACTAATTAAATATTCATTGGTAGAGAGTAAAAACTGAAGTATGAAGGATTTTGCAGCCTCATATTAGAATATTATCTTGGAAGAGGGAAAGCTTAGGGCCCAATCTTGGATCAAATGACTATTTGATATATTATACTGTTTGGAATGGGCATTGGGCCCCTCCTTGATGATGAGTGTCCCATCCACTAGACCATGGAGACATTCTCTCTCTTGCAAGAGCTCACTTTAGTTTAATAAATATTGACCTACTCTCTTCAACAAGGCACAGTTTCAACAAGGAAACTGAGTATGCTTACAGCAGTACACCTGAAAGCTAAGCAGTAAAAGTCTTCTTGTTGAAAGATGCAGATTAACTTCCCTTCAGGAACTACACACCATAGTCTGGGTGTACTTTAACCACAGAGACACCATTT
Source organism: Alligator sinensis (assembly GCF_000455745.1). Lineage (NCBI taxonomy): Eukaryota > Metazoa > Chordata > Crocodylia > Alligatoridae > Alligator > Alligator sinensis. Next base: position 765,088 of record NW_005842454.1, on the reverse strand, counting down.
TGTGAGTGAGGACTAACAAAGGACACTGGGAGAGGAGAGTGCCAGAGAAGGATGAGGCTTAACATACACCAGTCCTCAGGATTTTCTATTGGCTACCTTGCATGGCAGTCTACACAGATTTTTGTTTTTGTCTATTCCGTTCCTAGGTGTCTTATTCTCCACATGAATTGTACAAATATTTCCCTTTTTAAATAATATTATTTTTTTTCATTTTACCATTTTTCATCTCCCTGAAGTAGGATGAGATAGGAGAGAAGACAGAGAGTTTAACTGTATCAGGACACCTGGAGAGTTTCATGCCTCTTATGTCTCCTGCTCCATTTGGGGACTTACAGGCATATGAGGAGGGACATTGGGATATAACAAAGTATCAAGGTAAACAGTACATTTACTACATACTTGATGGTTAGACAACTTGTCTAGCTGCATAGATTGTTTGCAAGCTCCCTTTTGTGTTTCCTATATTTTCCCATGCATTTGCAAATGGAGATTAGATCACTCTCACCCTTACTCCAGTCTTGGTACTTCTATAAAATTAAAGCATTTTTCTACTGCAGTGTTTCCATGCTATGTAGTATATATACCTATGCGGTTGTAGTGTTTATTTACTAACTATACTATCTCATTTTTATTTTTTTCAGAAGCTAAGTCTTAAAAAAGAATACAAGAAAATATATTTTAAAAAATCTTTTAATTAAAATATTGTCACTATGAAAGAAAATGTGTGCTATTTTGAAATACATTTTTATTTTAATAACATTTAAACAAGATGAAGTGACAAGTCAAAGTCAAAACAAATTAAGTGCCAACTGAGGGACATGCCTGAAATATAAAAATAGTCAATAAAGAATGAACACAACTTCATGGAGTTGCATCAGGATTAGGTAAACAGTTGAAATTGCTATATCAACGCTGGTAGTCTACACTAGCATACAGTGATATATAGTGACATGATGACCAGAAGAGTGAGTGCAATGATAACATGAATTCACAGGAACTCTTCGAAACACTTTTACGTGGCTATTTAATATCACAGATCAAAGTCTTAAAACAGTGGTTTCTACTCTACAGTAGAGAAAGTTATTCTTTTTTTTAAATGAAATATGAATAGATTTTACTACAAATAGCTATGATGCATTCCAGTGCAAGCCATGGTTTCATGACTTTTTTATAGGTCATAAATCAAACCATGTTGTGGTTTATCCACAAATAAGAATGCACTCTATATTCTAGATAACAATTTTCTGAAAGATACCTGACTTTTGAGAACCATGAGAGGAACACCAATTCTATTTCTTACAGTAAAAAAAAAGAAAAATGTTATATCCATTTGATTCACACTATAGCCCACTTTCTATTTCACCTAGCAGATGACTAAAATGAAGCTTAAGACTAACTCTGAGTTACTCAGTTAAAGTTCAGGTGCAGTTCTAATATCACTCTACGCATGTAAGAGTTCCCCTTAAAGGAATAGGATCACATTCCACCTGTAGACATCTCCATGTTCTCATAATGGAAGCAGTTACATAGACACAGAGGGGATTCTTTTATTTTAAGTGAGTAACTCAGATTTAGTCTCAAGCTGCACTTTGGTTATGCACTACGTGAAATAGATTTTTTCTTTATGTCTGCTTATAGTACTGTAAGCAGACCTTTGAAATATTAGATTTGGGAAATTAAACAGTATAGCTTATCTAATGAACATCTATAGTTGGTATAAAGGCAGTTAGCTATAACATTCTTCCTAAGATCAGCTTCATAGCTAGAACTTTGTCCTACTTTAAATATCAGAATCAGTGAACAATTTCTTCACTGCCATCTGTAAAATCCCTCTATTGCCATCAGCCAGATAGCTGTTTTGAATTTCATAATAGTATTTAGTGTACATTTGGGCATCCTGAGATGGATGGTACATAGTGAGTTCAGTACAGGATCTGATATCCCCCCAAAAAGGCAATGAAAGAAATAACAACTAATCAAAATTTCCATCACAAGTGAAAAAATGATCCAGAAGCATTTTTACAAAGGAATCTCAATACATACCATTTTAGAGTCCACACTAATCATATACAAATTCAAGGCAGCCATTCTTTAATCTTATTTTTAACATCAATGCCACTGATTCTAGAATCTAAACCATCTATTGTATAAATCTGCTTTAGGCATTTCTGAGTACAGTCTGGATTTCATTTTTGGCTTGTTGATGTTAAATGCGTATATGTATTACAAGCTTAAGTTGAGAACTGAGATGGAGAATTAGATGTTGCAAGAGGACTTGCAAAACTGTTTTGAGATCTTACCTGTTCACGAAAATACCTATTTATACAGTCATGTATGTAAAATATTGCAAACTTTCTTAACATTTACATAGTTCTATGAACATGTCTTATTCTTTTGCAATAAGGGAAAGGATGCCAAGATAAACGCTTTCTTATTTTTGTATTTTACACAAGGGGAGAGTATTGGCAAGAAAAGAAAAAGACACCAATAAACAAATAATTGTACTGGCATAAAAATTGTATGTAGGAATCCTAGGCATTAGGGACCATGTACATAAGAAGTATTTCTCTTTGGCCAAGTGCTGATCCTGTGATTGCGGGGGTGTAGGTTGTAGCCGTGTTGGTCTAAGGACATAGGCAGACAAGGTTCCTAGGGTGAAACTGATATCTTTTATTAGACCAACCCAAATAGTTGGAGAATAGTTGTTAAGCAAGCTTTCGGGTTCAAAAACCCTTCGTCAGGCTAAGGATGTTTCAGCAGTTGGTGTGTGCTCTTCCTGGATGGAATGAAAAGTAAAGAAGCCAGCGGCTGGGCTGGTATGCATACTGTGATTGACATGAATACATACGATTGACATGAATCTTGTGATTGACATGAATCCATACCTCGATATATGTGTGCAACAGGGATGAGAGACTTGTAAATGAGTGGCAATGGGTAGTTAAGAAAAAATATATTTTTGTTAAGTTCTTCATACCTATTTAATTCAAAGGATACTGTGTTCAAATCAGTGGTATGTGTCTGAACATTTACTCTAACTACAGATGTTTGTAGCTTGTAATATACAATCAAGTAGTATCCTGACTATCCAAATATGTTAATTTCTTCAATTAAATCAGTAATTCAGGATAGATTTCACTAGAGCTATGTTGATTTCCTATCCTTATAAAGCAGTAGGGGTGGCGTTTCATTTTTTCCTTGTCATCAAAGTGATATTTTTGGTCAATAATTTGGTGACAAGACTAAGGCTCCAAAGAGTGACCAGTAAGTGAAGACAGTTAAAGACAACCAGGGACTCATGGACAGCTTCCCAATTCACCAAGGCATGGCAGAAATTAATGGGGGAATACAATGAGGGGCTGAAGTGAAGCAGGTTTAAGTGGTAGGTTTCATGGTCACTCACTGGGTTAGACCTGCTGTAATGCATTACTTTAAGAAGAGAAGTGCAGCAGGCAAGGCTGCAATATGGCACTGGCAGCCAGGCAAAGACTAGCTGAAGAAAAGTAAGCATCCTAGGG
>NW_005842454.1:745491-761560 GCF_000455745.1 Alligator sinensis | reverse complement strand
ACAGCTGCAGACAGCTATCTGGGGCAAGATGCCCTATCCAGTATTTTAAGCAATCAGGTAGATAAGGAGCAGGTGAAGACCAGCTGAGCAGACTGCAGTAGATCAGAACAGGCTGGGTAATAGCCTGAGCAGAACCCCCTGGGTATGTTGGAGGTAATGTAACCAGAAGGGGTGGAGCTCATTGTATTTCATATCTAGCTCCATAGCTAGACAGATTTGTCTGGCCCTGAACTATCCCAAGTAATGACCAGTCTGCTAGGGGAGAGAACTTAGGCAAAACAGGCATCTGGGGAAGCTGCAGGGAGGCATCAGGCAGAAGGTAGGAGTTTGCCTGGGACCCAGAGACCCAAGGTAAAGGTACGGTGGTAAGAGGGTAAATGTATGGTGTTTTGGAACCATTTTATTAAATGTTTCTTCCATTATTTTGACCAGAGGTTTGGAAGTGGCTACAGAGGAAGATGGAGGCCACAGGGGGTGTCTAGAAGGCACTTTGGGCTTTGAGTCCTGCTAGGGTCACAGACCCTGGTGGGCTAGATGAGATGACACTAACACAGGGCTTGAATGGCCCTGGAGGAAAACCCAGAAGATATAAAGGTGGTTATGAGTGAATCTGGAGACCATGGTTATGGCCAATAGGGCCATGATTGGTGCCATCGAGTCAGAGCCAGGGGCCCAATGCAGAGGGGAAAGGGAACAAGGGGAATGAGCCCAGAGAGGATTAGGCCAGATAGCCCAGAGCCCAGAGTTAAATGAGCTACTAGGACTGAATATAAGAGAAGGACTCCTGCTCAGGGCACTGAACAAAGCCCAGTGATGAACAAGGTCAGGTGAAACACAAATCTCACATGAGCCTCTGAGATCAGTCTTTGATTTCATCTATCAAAACATGGCAAGAAAGACAACAGAATAATTCCCTGGGAGGCCAAAGTGGGGCAGATGGTATAAGTGGGACCACTAGCAGGTGCCACAGCTATTCTTGAAGGTTGAGTTCTTCTATAGCACCCTTCCAGCAGAGGGTGTTTGAATCAGATCCTGTGACTTTCTAGCACAGTGCTCACTCCACCATACCATAACTCAGCTTTTAGATAGTCCCTTCTCTGACATGCCTTTTAAAACTGGTCCCCTGGGCAGTCACTATACAGAGGTATGTAGGAGATATATGTGGCCAGGAAGAAAAAAGCAAGAGAAATGGTGTGTGGCATATGAGTATAGGGACATAGTATACAACAAGTATGATATACTGTATATATTATGAGATTTATATCATGACTCTGACAGGGGACATGCTCGGGGCCTGGTCTTATGCCGGCCCGCCCACCTGTCTCCATGGGGCAGTCTCCCAGTCTTTCCTGCCACGACTTTGCTGTTCCATAAACTGTTGATATAATGTGGGAGACTGCCAATTACTGCCCCGATGCCAGGGGGTGCTGGCTTCGAACCTTCCCTACATCACAGCCCATGACTCGCAGATGGCATCCAAATTAATATTGCTCCCCAGTCTGAGACTGGAGCAAACCCAATCCAAAGTTGGGCTCCACTCACCCACGCATTCATACCACCTCCCCTCTCACAGGAGGCCTCTTACACTCTGCCCCACTCTTACCAGGGCCTCTGGCATACCACCCATTACTGGTCCACACTCCACCTCCTTTGCTCCTCCTTGAGTGTCCCCTCTTGGGTCACCAGGCTTCACTACTCACATCCTGGCCTTGCCACACTGTTCTTCAGTTCTCGTGAGTTCCCCCACTCTATGTGGGCTTTGGAACAAATCCTGAGCTAATTCTGCCCCAAGTCCCTGACCAGGCAACTCTACACTATGCTGCATTCTGGGGTCTCTGTCTCAAGCTTACACCTGACTTCTCATGGTGCTGGCCCTTGCACTAGCCTTTGGGCTTACTCCCATTTGGCCTTACTCAGTGCACTCCTGGGATTGTCCTTTAGGCCTACTCACACTTCAGCCCTACTCAGTCCCCTCACACACACAGCCCTTCAGGCCTACTTCAACTTCAGCCCTACTCTGTATGGGGTCTCCCAATGCTCTACACTCTACCCCCTCAGGGGCCTCCAGGATCTGCATCCCTTCTGGGTTCGGGTGCGTACATGTGAGCATACCTGGCCCCCACTACTCCCCCAGATCTCAGTTACCCACCAGATGGTGGGGGCTGGGGTTAAGGTGCCCCTGCCCACCTTTCACTGGGGGAGGTAACTGGTCTGGCATTTCTTGGGGACTCCCACACCACCAGGAGCCCCACCAGGCCACCTTTCCCTGGCAGGGTGCAGTTTTAGGAACTTGGTAGCCAGGTAGTTGCCTGCCTTTGCCCTTAAAGTGCCCATTTGATCTTCATACAGCAAAGACTTTTACTTTTGTCAACTATGCATATACACTAAGGCTATAATCCAGCAAAAAATGTATTTAGATTCTTAAATATACTTATTCAGTGAAAGCTGTCCCATTGGTTTCAATAGTACAATGAGGATTAAGCTACAGGTAACTAAGGCCATTTTTTGTGTGTCCTTATGTAGCAATGTACTTAGATCAAGGGACATTTGATCAAACTGAAAAGTGGTGAACGCAAATCTTTGAAGGGAAATGTTTTTTGGTTTTTTTTCATCTTTTCTACAATTAACCTGTGAAAACAATTGTCAGAAGGTATCAATAAAACCAGGAATTTAGGAGATCTCAGAAGATAACACAAATTCCAAGAAATATCATAGAAAATATTAAAAAGTAACAAGATACCTAGAAGGAATCAAAATGTTCAGGCATAAGAGAGTAAGGCAACCTCTAAATACCTTAGGGTAAACTGCTCACGACCACACCCTATGGAAACCCCCCCCCCCCCCCCCCCAAAAAAAAAATTATCTAACACAGAGTTTCATGTTACTTCCTCTGAAGTAGCTGGTATTATCAAAAAGGATACCGGATGTCTTACCTAGTTTGGTGATTCCAGTGATCTAATAGCAAAAATTGTGAGTACTTCAGGTATCCAAACATTAAGAAAAAATATAAAGTATCATGAATGATTGTTAATTTAAAAGAAATACAACAGCAAGCCAGGATTTGGGAAATAAAATAGATAGCGGAAAATATCTTAACATTGTGAAGGGAAGAAAAGACAAGGCAGGATAATTTATGATGTTTTGGAAATTTGTTTTCATGCTTACTGTGACAAGGACCATTTAGATTCAAATTCATAAGTTATTTAACCATATACCTATGTCTAACTATATGAGAAGTCTCAGTGACATCAGTAATGCTACTTATGTACTGAAGTTACTGTCTAAGTAGGGCCTGGAGCTGTACTGATTACTGATTTACAATAGAGGAGGGTCTGATATAGGAGACCCAGAAACTCATGAAAAGCTAGCCCTTTGCTTTTACCTCCAGAAACACATTTCCTAAGATCAAAATGTAATTCAGATTTTTTTAAATGAGGATGCAAACAAACAATAGAATGAAATTAATAAGTGTTTTAAGTCTTTTTCCTCATGTGTTTTCTAATAATACAAGAAAACAAATAGTAAGGAAGGAAGGGAAAAATCCAATAAAGGACTGAGGAGTCTATAAGTTAGGCAACAGAACATCTAAATTTAAGGGGCTTTCTACCCAGTACATGGAAAGACTTAAATAACTCAGAATGGAATCCAAGAAAATGCAGAAGTCTACAGACAAGAAAGGAAAGCCTTCAGAAAGCGGTGTCACTCAAATCCTGGATCTCTCTGAGCAGGTATGAGTCAGTTCTCCATCCAGATAAAGTATTTACTTGAAGATGACCCTGATTATAAGACCCCCCCCCCAATAATTAGATTACATATATGGGAAAATTATAATTTTCCAGGTATAAAATCTAACTTTGGATGGTTGCATTGAATTTTCCCTCCTCCCACTCCTACCTACAACAGGGGAAATAAATTTGGGGGTAGGGGTAGCCCCTTTGCCTTAAATTGTTATCTAGATTCTTGAGGAATTTAATAGCCATATAGGGAAATTCCTACTGAGTTTAGGTATCTCTGTAGTTGAGAGGTAGTTGATCAGGGACGTTTGGAATCACAGTTTCTGACTAAGGCACTGAAGTTCCACCTAAATCCTAAATCCTGTTTTGACACTTACATCCTTTATTAGATCTAGCTATAAATACCTAGGGCTAAATGGAATCACATCACATATAAATCTGGTATATTAATGAAATTGGAACCATGAACAATGAGCAGGAGGAGTTTTAGAAGACTAATACAGAAAAAGCTGAATTATGATTTATAGAATTGCAGAATTAAGAAATGTAGTAAACACTAGATATGCCTTGTTCAATTTTACACAGTTCACAGTATATTGGCTATGAAGAATCCTGATAAAAATTACTGAAGGAATGCAAGGAAAGAGAAATTTGAACAATATATATTAAGTTAATGGGGTGTGTTCTGTGTTGCCTTAGGGGTCAAAAGTAGTTCCACAGACACTCCTGCCCCATTCCAGTCAGGCTGCATGGGGAGACAGGCTCATTTGAGGATCACCACAGCATCCCCTACTCTACTGGTCACTCTCTAGGTGAAAGCAGGCACAGGACTGGAGAACCAGCTTGCTGCTGCCACATTCCCCAGCCTAGCTTGGTTACCAGTGCAGCTGCTCACCACACCCCTGTTTGGAACAGGGCAGGAGCACCCTGAGGACTGAGTAGAGAGGGCATGGGGGAAATGGGAGAGGACAAGAGGTCCTACTGAGCACACAAGTCAAAAGAGGGGGTTCTGAGAGAAGGTAGGGGATATTCTTATCTAATTTGGAGACTTCAAAAAGTTTTCAGTCTCTTCTTCTGTGGCATGGTCTGCCCTCCGGGGGGGCAGGGGGGGGCGTGCAACAGAGACTGGAAGTGAGGTGGGAAGCTATTCCTGCCACATTGGTTGCTGCTCCTTTATTACCTTTTAAAGTCATAGATGCACTTATGATGGAATTGATTTTGATGACTACCTTATTTCAAAAGTTTTGAAATTCTCAAAATTCATTGCATTGACAATTAAAAAAACCAATTTGTTTTATTTAGAAGTGGGGGCTAACTTTAGATATTTCTTTGATAAAAGCCTTGAAGCAAATAAAACATTTTTAAAATGCCACAATGAAATATTTTAATTGACCTGAATCATTTCTTTAAAACACTAGTTCACAAATATTTTAGAAATGGGAAATATTTTCCCCATTTCTTCAGAGAACAAATATTTAAAATCTTCCATACCTCCCACCCATCATGCAGGGATGATTCAGACAATTTTCTGCCTGGTTATAAATATAGCCTAGCTACTGGCATTCAAGAAGCCTGACTCAGAAGTGTTCAAACTTTTGAGCTTTGTTCTAAGTGCTCAAGGTTAAGTTGGAAGCAAACAGAACAGACATTAGTTCTTCAGTGGGGTGGGGCTTTGAGCCATCTGCATGAGCCAAGTGCAGCAGGTATGAGGGGTTCTTGCTGCCCCCAAGCATATTGCACAGGCTCCACAGGATGCTGAAGACTCCTGAATAGAGCCAAAGAGCTGAGCCACCCCTTATTGGGTGCTGAGCATGGGCCACCATGCCCCCAACTCCCTTCCATTGTGATTTGCACATGTCTTTGTTTCCTGGCCTGTACACCCAAGCAGGAAGATCCTGGAGCTGTAGTAGGACCTGCTAGTTGCCCTGAGTCTCACTGGCAGCTGTGGGCCATGACTACAGAACATCATAGCCACCTGCGTAGACTGTCTCATCACGACATGTGCCCTAATGGCCACAAGCCACCAGCCAGCTGTCCAGTGCATAGCCACCCAGTGAGCTCTGCATCCAAGTTTGTGTGAATGTTTTGGACTCATGTGTGTGTGTGTGTGCATGTGCTTGTAAAACCCACAGATGCACACATGCTGCACAGAGATGAGGAAGAGTGCAAGCCCCCTGACAATGTTGGTGACCCTGTCCCCACACAGCATCAGCCTGTCCAGATGTGTAAAGCCCAGGCCATCTACTACCTCACCTGCATGGACAGGAAGCACTCCCTGAATGGGTAGGACCAGAGGCTTTCAAATACCCCTGCCTTGGCATTGGACCATGGGTCTCCAGTTCTGGGCTCTTGTGGCCCCATGTCCCTGGCAGTGCTGCTCACAACTCAGGCTAGGTGGCCACTATTCCACTCCCTTCACCCTTTCCAGCCCCGACTAGGGGCACAGACCGGGGTACAAGGGAATGAAGCCAAAATAACAGACATGATTTATTTTAATCAAATATTGAAGATGACAAAATTTTAGTGTGTTTCTTAAATTAAATTTGGAACATTGCCCACTCTGGGATTTGGAACCATCTTCTCAATTAACGTTGAGAGTCAGGGGAAAGAACCTGGCTGCATTGAGTGGTTATGATGTTGAGGGGGGAAGAGGGGTGGAAAGCCATAGAGGCTCAGCTCAACAAACACAAAACCTTGGGGAGGCAGGGGGAATGCTATTGTGGAAAAGACTTACTCTCTGAAGCTGGGAGGAGGCAGGATGCTGTGTTGGAGGATGAGTGCAGGAAAAGTGACAGAACATCAAAGGAAAAAAAAATGGACGTGCTGGAAGGAGCCAGGGATGGCTTCTGCATCAGCATAGGCACATTTTTTTTGTGCCTGCCAGGGCCAATTGGCCAGCCAGCCACCTGGGGCAAAAATTAAAAGCCTGGCAGAAGAGCAGCAGGGGGTGCCGGGAGAGGAACCCCCAGCCAGTCCAGAGGGGCAGGAGTGCTCCCACGGTCCTAGGGAGGAGACCTGGTGGGCACCCCAGGAGGGGGAAGTCCCAGGGATTTGCGACCAGCTTGAGTCAGGGGAGGTGCCCACAGAGCCAGAGTGAGCACTGAATGGCACCACTAAAGACTGGGGTCCACGGGGACCCAACAGCAACTTAATACGAATGCTACCAGTGGGTGGTAAGGACCCCATCCAAGGAAGGGATGATGCGACAGGGAATGAGACAGAGCCAAGCACAGACAATGTCTAAACAGGAAAAAGGGGGCCACAGAAGATGCTCAGAGAAGGAACAGCAGTGATTGATTGTGGCCATCAGACTCTACAACCTCGAGCATTGAAGACCACCCGGGACATCACCCTCAGTGACGCTAGTGGGAGCATCATGGTTGGCAGTAGGCGGGATGTAGGGGAGGCTTAGCCTCACAGAAAGGGACTGGAAGAAGAGACCAAGGGAAGACTTCAGGGGGGCAGGACCAAACATCATCCTGCCAATTTAAACCAATTAATCATCAAAGACGTGGCAGATGAGGTCCCCTGGGGAACCACCCCAAAGTTGCTTGTTGACTAGAACATCTGGCCCAAGAAGCCACGGCAAAGTTTGCTAAGCATCCCTACCCATGATGTACCAGGGAGAGGCACAGGAGGTTACAGCCATACACAAAACTGATTCCCCTCAGTTTAATTAAATGTTTTATCTGTCAAACTTTTAAAGTCCATAATAAACAAAAACTGTGGAATGGTGCCCAACCTGGAACTTGGACCTGAGCCCAGGGGACTGTTTATTCCTACAGAGTCTGTGCCACTCCCTTTTGTGGGATCTAAGCCCTGAGTGGCCTGGCTGAGCAGACTGCTGGACTGCCCCCAAACCCCCATTCTGAATGCTCCCACACCCTTCCAGGACAAGCTTAGAACCCCTTAGGGTTCCCCATGCCTATGCTGGTGACTGCCAGTGGCCAGGGGTAGTGATTTGGCCCTGGCAAGTGGGTGATATCCCTTCTGGTCATGGCACTGGGTTTTAGGCAGCCTGATCCCCCTACTCTCCCCCTCTGCTGCTGCCCAGATGGAGCCCCACTGGATGCCTTCCTGGCTCCTTGGACCATGGGACAGCATCTCCAACATGCCATGCCTCCTGTTCTGGGCCCTATTCACTCTCCCCAGCATTTCCTAATCAATGTGTAGTATGGAGCATTCCCTCTTGGCTGCCATCCAGGCCTCCACCATGGGACCCCCATCATGTAGGGGTAGGGTTCTCTGTGGCATTAAGGGCTGGGCTGATATCTTTCTCAACATTCTGACCCAAAAGGGCTACAGTCTCTTCCGGGAGGTGGCAATGATATTGCCCACGGGTGTTGTAGCTGGATTCCAAGCAGTTTGGACCCGGTGCATAAACTCCTCATCCAAGTGATACTTCTCTCTCAGCTCCATAGCGGCATAGGTAGCTTCTCTTAGCCAGTGAGTGGCCACCTGGAGACCTCATTCTTGGACCTTCACAGTGCATTCCTGGGCCTTGGCCATTTGTTCAACTGCCTCCACACTGAGAGCTGGGTTTCATCTCCCAGTTGGGAGACCCAGGACACTGAATAAGGAGCTGTGATTGGACTGAAATATTTATTGAAAATATTTTTCAGGTCACCCAGGTGCAACAACCCAGATGCCTGGGTTCTACCTACTTGCTGTGGGAGCTGAAATGCCCAGAAACTCAAGCATCTGGATCAGGTGGGATGAACCTTCTGCCATTCTCCAGGAAGAGAGGGATGGAGGGATTTGGGAAGGGTGGGGCAGTTACTAGCAGGAATTTTTCCTGTTCCTACTCTTCTGTACCTGCAGAGGTGTTCATATGTAGGTGCTCTACCAAACCGCCTTATGGTAGTGATATCTGGAGGCACACCAGTGAAAACTTGCAGCTGCGACTGTTGGGTACACTTCAGCTGTCGGGATTTAGAAAATCTTTCAGGGCCTTTTCATATCTGTTTAGGGGTCTGGTTTGGATTAAGTGGTCCCATGCCAATTCATGGGTCTTTCTGAGGAAAGCAATGCATCCATGAAGGATACGGCAGTGAGTTGTCAATTAACCAGTTTTACATTTCCATTCAGTGTAACACAGACTGATAAGTCCCTGTAACAGTAATGGCCTTGACACCTCAGCTTTGTTCCAGGCCCAGTGGCACGGGGGTTGAGTGGGGGTTGTTTGAAAACATGGGGTCAGTGGGGAGCATCAATAAATCAGTATTGTCACTCTTGCAGTTGGGCAATCGTCAAGCCAAGAGCATACTGAATATCAGAGTAGGCAAATAAATCCTTCCCCATAAGCATACCCCAACCTACCAAGGAGTCACATTAGACCATTCCCTCACCTGTAAACATCACATTCAGAAGGTCAGCAGTAAAGTCTCTTTACTGAGAGAGGACATGAGTGAGGTGCCACAATGCTCCAAGGAATATTGGCAGAATGTGAACTTCCTTAACTAGAGATGGGATCTGGCACATACATTTGATACAGTGCCCTAATGTAAAGAGCACTGTAGTCTGGTAGTTTGATACCACATCCATATAGGGTTACCTTAGTGTGACTTCTGCCATTTTTAATGAACGTTATGTCCCATGGCTGTTTGTTTGGTTATAACTGTACAGTGCTTCCTGTGCACTTACTGCACAATAAATGTAACATCTGTACCTGACCATAATATCCCAGGAGAAAAATAAATAGAAAAATAAAACATTTTAATAAAGGTGGATGTAATTTTCAGGAGTATATGCAGAAAAAAAATCAAGTGATTTTTCATGAAAACATTTGTCATTTTATATAAACTCCATTAAGACTTCAGCTTCAATACTTTATATATTTTCAGTATCTCAATAACTGATTGGAAAAAAGTGACTAGAGGGGACAAACTGAATAGAGTTCAGAGAAAAGCAACTAACATGAATAAACTGTTGGAGAAATATATTTAAAAAGAAGGGTCAAAAGGAGTCTGGCTAACAAAATGCATGGCTTGTCTGCATTCAAAACAGATAAACACTTATTTACATAACATCGAATTAGCTTAAAAGACACATTGCAACAAAATATATTTGAGGCCAAGCACCTAAAATCATTAAATAAAAGAGCTGGATATTTCTATGGCTAATGAGACCATTTTTAGAAAAGTCCGCTACTAAAACACAGGACAACAAAACAAAACAAAAACCAAAACCAAAAAAGGAGATGCTATAAATCTTGTTCATTCACATGATTCAGGAAATAAGTTAATTCTTACAGAAGGCTAAGAAGGGGGAAACATCTTTAAGGTATTTAAAGGAATAGTATATAGCTTTTGTACCTTTTTTGGGAGCATGTGATCCTGCCTACTGCAAACCAATATAACAGCAAGTATTGATAAGTTAATAACATAATTAATTATTTAAAATTTTCATTATATAGGACTAAATTATCAAATGGATTTAGGAACTTCCTAATAAAAAGTGTCTACATATTTTCACCTGGAGTAAAGTCCAAAAACCTTTGTTGTGTGGCATGAGGAGAGTTTGGTACCTCACAGTGGCATTCAACATAGGCAGCACACTGAGTGAGGAGTTTCTTAAACTACTAAATGGGAAACAGTGAGCAGAAATATGTACCTGAAATCCTGTCCCCTTCCATGATCCAGGAAGATACCTCTGTTCACTTGAGTTCCACTACCTAGAAACCCCTTGTGACAGAGCCTGGGGTGCTCTGTCTGTTTAAGATGGCACACAGGACACAGATGCTCTTGTAAAGTGACAGTGTCCCAGGTTCTCTGTCACACCCCTTCTGAAGGGGTACCCCACTCACTATGCCCTGCTGCTACTGACAAACATTGTGCTTGGGTACGCCTGCACACTTGGCATGGGACCTTGAACTGCAGCAGCATGGGAAACAACCCCCACCACTGCCTGGAGGGCTATCCATGGCTGCATTACATATCCCTGCCACCCTGCTGTCAAGAAGGAAATTGCCACCAGCATCAACATGTTCCATGGCATGTGAGAGGCCCATTCCCACCTAGTTGCAGGGCATGGGCTGCTCAATGACATTTTTCATTGTTCTCCACTTCCCTGTATGCTGTGGAGGGGGAACCCCAGCCAGGGGAGTGCAGGCAGGCAGGGCAGGCAGGGGACAGGGGCAGGGGCAGGGGCTGGGGGTGAAGAGGACCCTCCCCCCAGTGCAGGCCTTACCACATGGCCAGGGCTGGTGTGGCCTGTGGCTCCTCTTGGTCTTGTTTGTCAGTGACAGAATGTAGCTCTGGGCAATGTCCTCAGATGGCAGGGCATGGTGGGTGAGCACCTGACTGGGGACCACTTCCCCTGGGTAGCAACTAGCCCTGCTGATGGCCAGCAGTGTTATGACCAGCTGCACTTTGCAGCAAGGATTAGGGCTGTGGAGCTGACACAGCAGGCACTGACTCAGGCTCCCCAAGATGCTATTGGAGACTAGAGCCAGGGAGCTTAGTGGGGCAGGCTGTTGGATGCCCAAATGGCCCTCCCTCAGTGACGTGTCACCGTGGGTGCCAGGCTGGGGTAGGGGTTCAAGAAGGCCACATGTACTGATGTAGAAAGCATGGATGCTTTTAAAGGCAGAAGCTTTTAAAGGCAGATGCTGCCATAGAGGCAGTCAGCCCAGTCCTGGGACTGCTCCTGGGTTGCATCTATACATGTGTTACTGCACAATAACTAATTGTATGTACACTTGGTACCTGCATTGACAGGTATCAAATTTAGTCATGATTAGGGGTCTTTACAATACAGTAAGCATGCACATGTGTAGAGGTGCACATTTACTGCGCAGTAAACTATGCTACAGTACCATTAAGCATCTCATGTAGATGAGCCCATTAAGCATGTCCACACGCAGATACACCTGCTTACTGTGCAGTAAACTGCTCTACTGGGCAGCAAAGAATCTCTTGGAGATGCACCCTGTGATACCAATCAGATCTAATTTTGGATATGGATGAACCATGTTCCAATTAATGTTTAATTATTTTTATAAAGTGGATTAATTTCAAGAGTAGAGACTAAGCATAATCCTCTTCCAAATTCATTATAGCACTGTGATTAAAATACTTTAGAGTTTAGGTTAAATCTGTGCTATAGCTCAGGCAGGAAAGGAATTTGACTCTAAGTCTTCTGTTTCCAGGCTATGAGGTAAAAGTCAAAAGCTAGTATCTCTGTAACACACGGCTGCTGCATTTTGTATGAGATAGGTAAGAGAAAACACTTACATCGCTTTAAAAAGAGGGAGGAGGGGACTTAATGTAGTTCTGAATCTTTTATAACCATGTGTCTATTTTATCTTGAAATAAATGAAATCTGAAAGAAAATAATTTACTACATATTTCATTTAGGGGTAAATTATTCCAGTTTAAGATGTAATTATTACAGGATCATCATCATTGACCATCCTTTATTGTCAGTGTTGATTGTTTTCCATGATTGTCTTATCTGTGGGTTCAAAGATGGCTTACAAGGCCAAGCTGGGAGTGACAGGTTCTATTGCATCTTGGGCACATGTGCAGGGTAGATGGCTCTGGATTCTTTCCGTGTCAAGTTGTTTATGTAGCTCCTGCTTTTGTGTCTCCAGTTGTCATCATGAATTTCAAAGCACTGAGATCCTTGCAGCAAATCCTTTGTCCATTTGGGGCAGTCCTAGGCAATATCCTCCCATGAATTGATGTTGATGTTGCATTTTTTGAAGTTGGCCTTGAGGATGTCAGGCAGATAGCTGCCACTCCTAAGAAGAGAGGCAGAGTTGTCATGGTGGAACACTCTCTCCTCAGAGGGCCAGAGGAAGTTATCTGCCACCCTGCCCCCCTGCCCATGAGGTCTTCTGCCTCCCAGAGGCCTGTATCTGGGATGTGACAGAGAGGATCCCTAAACTCATCTGGCCCTCTGATCACTATCCCCTGCTCCTCATCCATGTGGGCATGAACGACATGGCTCAGAGCAATCCTGGCCAGTTCATGACTGACTACAGGGCTCTGGAGGCTAGGCTCAGAGGGTTGGAAGCACAGGTAGTTTTCTTATCAATCCTTCCAGTTACGAGTCATGGGCACAGGGTGGGGAGAGATGTATTTAAGAGGTCAACAGAAGACGGTGGTGTTGGTGACATCATGAAGGGTTCAGCTTCTTCAATCACAGTTCACACTTCAGAGGCAGTGGCTTGTTGGGAAGGGACAGCCTCCATCTTACTCCAATGAGAAAGAAGCTCTTCTCGGCCAGAATGGCTGACCTGCTTGACAGGGCTTTAAACTAAGGTTACCGGGGGATGGGCAGAGAATCATTAGTGCAAGCCCTGGAAGTGACAACCATAGAATCAGCAGGTCAGGTAACACAAGAGAATGCACTCCTACCCCTGCCCAAGGATGGAACTCTTTTTAGAGGACAGGGAAGTCCAGGGCTTCTGATGGCAGGCTTAGCTGCCTGTACAAAAATGCTAGGAGCATGGGTAATAAACAGGAGGAACTGGCCCTTCTGTTAAACAAAAATGAATAAGATTGCATAGGGATAACAGAGACCTGGTGGGACTCCACCTATGACTGGACCACAGATATTGATGGCTATACCTTGTACAGGAGGGATCATGTTGCAAGGAAGGGTGGGGGTGTAGTTCTCTATGTGAAGGAGAAGTACACTTTCCTACAAGCAGAGATTGGCACCCAAGGAGGGCTACTCAAGACTTTCTGGTTTAGAATATGGGGAGAACATGGTGAAGGGGATATAACTGTAGGACAGGAGTTCCCAAAGTTTTTATGCCGGGGCCCAGCAAACCACAGCCTGGAAGTGGCAGTGGCCCAGCAGTCACAGCTGACCATGGCTGGAATTTCTGGCCAGAAGACAGGTAAGGATACCACCCCCCCAGGGTATCCTGCACTGCCATGGGCCCTGTGGAAGGAGCCAAGGACTCTCCACCCAGCCAACCGTGCTGTGGACCGGTCCGTGGCCCAGGGATTGAGAACTCCTGCTGTAGGAGTCTATTACATACCTCCTAACTAGGAGGAAGAGCTTGACTATGAATTTGCTAGGGAACTGGCAGAGGGAACTGGCAGAGGCTGCATGTTCTCAGTGCATAGTCATCATGGGTAAATTCAACTACCCTGACATCTCATGGGAAGAGCATTCAGCCAAATCTGATCAGTCAGGAAGCTTCCTCACTTGCATTGATGAGTGCTATTTGACTCAAGAAGTCTATGGGCTGGCAAGAGGTAAGGCACTGATGGATCTGGTAATGGCCAAAGGAGATGACCTAGTCAGCAACCTGAGGATCAAAGGGAATCTTGGTGACAGTTATCATAAGTTGATCACTTTATTTATCCATCACAAAGCTGCCAAATGAGTCATCAATACAGAAATTCTCAACTGTAGGAGAGCTGACTTTCACAAGCTCAGGAGGTTGGTTGTTGAGGCCCTGAGAGACCATGATCTGACAGGGAGGGGACCTCATGATGAGTGGTTGCTCCTTAAGGATGTGATCCTAAAAGCACAAGGGAAGTCCATTCTGGCCCATAGGAAAGGTAGCAAAAGGGCTGGGAGCCCCCCTTGGATCATGGACTTCCTGAATCTGAAAAAAGAAGCTTATAAGCGATGGAAGTCAGGAACTACCAGTAAGGAGGATTATGCTCACCTGTAGGGAGTGGACCAGAAAAGCCAAAGCTGAAACCAAACTCAAACTGGCTATGGGAATCAAGGACATTAAAAAGTCCTTTTTGAAATATGTGGGAAGTTGGAAAAAAAAAAGGCCAACGTCAGACCCTTGCTGAACCAAAAGGGGCAGATGATAACTGACACCCAGGAAAAAGCTAATCTCCTTGATGATTACTTTGTGTCAGTTTTCCACCAGCCTAAGGGGATCACCCTGCCTGACAGGACACAGGACTACCAGGGTAAGGGTCATCATACACTTATAATTGGTGAAAATCTTGTAAAGGAACAGCTTGAGAGTCTGAACATCCACAAGTGAGCTGGCCCCATTGGAATGCACCCAAGAGTGCTAAAAGAGTTGGCTGACATCATAGCATGACCAATGGTGAGGCTATTTGAGAACTTGTGGCACTTGGGAGAGGTTCCTGAAGATAGGAAGAGGGCCAGTGTAGTGCCTATCTTCAAGAAAAGAAGGAAGGAAGATCCAGGGAACTACAGGCCAATCAATTTGACCTCAATCCCTGGAAAGATTTTGGAAAAATCATCAAAAGAAACCATCAACAACAGGCTAATGGAAGGCAACATTCTGAGAGATAGCCAACATGGCTTCATTGTGGGTAGGTCTTACCTGACCAACCTCATTTCCTTCTCTGACCAGGTGAGACTTCACCTGGACAAAGGAGAAGAGGTTGATAGCATATATTTGGACTTCAAAAAAGCCTTTGACCTGCTCTCTCATGATGTCCTCATGGTAAAATTGGGGGAACTGAAGTCTCAGCAACCTTACTATCTGATGACTGGGGAACTGGCTCCATGGTCAGACTCAGAGAGTGATAGTCAATGGAACTGAGTCAACATGGCACATGGGGACCAGTGGCATCACCCACTCAGTATTCAGACCAGTACTCTTTAATATATTCATACATTATCTGGATGTGGGTGTCAGAAGCAGACTGGCTAAGTTCACAGATGAAACCAAAGTATGGGAAAATGTGGTCACACTAAAGGATTGGCTGGCAATTCAGGCTGACCTAGACAGGCTCACAAGGTGGGCGGATCAAAACCTGATGACATTCAACAAAGAGAAATGCAAGGTGCTCCACCTCAGGAGAAAAAACCCACATCATATTTGTAGGCTCAGCAGTGGTACACTCACTGAAAGAGACTTGGGGGCATGACTGACCACAAGATGAACATGAGCTACCAATGCAGTGCCACAGCTGACAAAGCAAATACAACTCTGACTTGCATCTACTGATGGATGTAAAGCAAAACCCAAGAAGTCATCCTCCTACTTTATTCAGCCTTGGTGAGACTGTGGCTGGAGTACTGCATCCAATTCTTGGCTCCACACTTTAGAAAGGAAGTGGAGAAGCCTGAGAGAGTCCAGAGGACAGCCATGAGAATGATTAGAGGTCAAGAGAACAGGCCTTATGAGGAGAGGCAGAGAGGCATGGGACTCTTCAGACTGGAGAAGCGAAGGCTCAGGGGTGAGCTGGTGGCAGACTATACATATATAAGGGTTGTCCATCAGGAACTGGGAGAATGTCTGTTCACCAGGACACCCCAAGGGAAGACAAGGTCTAACCATCACAAACTGCTGGAAGACCATTTTAGACTGGACATAAAGAAAAATGTATTTACATCTCCAGAGTCTGGAATAGGCTCCCCCCCCCCCCCCCCAA
>NW_005842454.1:730286-745481 GCF_000455745.1 Alligator sinensis | reverse complement strand
CCCCCCCCCTCCCCCAGAAGTGCAAGCACCTACTCCGCATACCTTTAAGAAACATTTGGATACTTATTTTGCTGGGGTGATCTTACCCCAGCTGACTTCCTGCCCCTTGGGCAGGGGGCTGGACCTGATGGTCTGACAAGGTCCCTTCCAGTCCTCATGTCAATGGAATCTATGAAATCTATGTCCTTCAAGCTCTTGCAGAAGACTCTTCCTCCATTTGGGGCATTAGTCTTCCATGAGTTGATGTCAATGTCTCATTTTTTGAAGCTGGCCTTGGGGACATGCTTGAAGTCCTTTCTTTGCCCTCCTCTTGAGTGTACAGCTTGGCTGAGATGGGAGGATAAAACTTGCTTTTGGAGTCTGGAGTCAGCCATCCAAACACTTCCTAGACTTGGAAGGACTTACTGGATAATTTATCAAGCACTTACAGACTTGGTGCTGGCCACAGGGAATGCTTGGTGGGGGATCTGCAGGTACAAGGTAACCTAGGAGATAGTGACCACCTATTAATAGAGTTCACTGGCAAAAGATGGGGAAGATAGCTAGTAGGGCTGAATTGCTAGACTTCAGGAAGACCAACTTCAACCTCGGGAGATTAGTTAGGGAGGGACTGGCAGGAAAAAGCATCGGAGAGATGGGAGTCCAGGAAAGGTGGGCATTTCTCAAGGGACTGATACTGCAGGCACAGAAAGGGACCATCCCAGTACACATAAAGGGAGGCAAAAAAGCAAAGAAACCCTCTTGGTTGGTCAGGGAAATCCAGGAGAACCTGGAGGGGAAAAGAGGCCAACAGGCTGTGGAGTCAGGGGGCAGCCACCAAGGAAGAGTATAACTACTTGGTTCAAGCTTGCAGGGAAGTAGTGAGGAGAGCCAAAGCAGAAATGGAGCTTAGGATGGCAGCAAAAGTTAAGGATAACAAAAAATCATTCTTGAAATACATAGGAAGCAAAAAGAAAGTGCAGGGTAACGTAGGGCCCCTTCAAGATGGACTAGGGCAACTGGTAACAGATAGGATGGCCAAAGTGGAGCTCCTAAATTATTTCCTTGTATTCTTGGACATGAATACAAACATGTATCCCATTGGGACTTTAGGTAAACGTGAGATAGATACCAAACCACCAACTGTTAGCACTGACCTAGTAAAGGGGCACCTGGATGGATTGAGTGTATTTAAGTCAACGGGTCCTGATGATCTTCATCCTAGGGTACTAAGGGAATTAGCTGGAATCATAGCGGATCTGCTGGCACAACTGTTTGAGCCCTTGTAGCACTCAGGACAGGTCCCAGGGGAATTGAAAAAGGCCCAGTGTGCTCCCTATTTTCAAGAAGGGGAGGAAGGAGGAACCAGCTAACTATAGGCCAGTTAGCCTCACCTCTATCCTTGGCAAGACCTTTGAGAAAATTGTTAAGAATCACATTTGTGGGGGACCAGTGGGTAAAATAATGCTAAGGGGAAACCAGCATAGGTTTATAGCAGACACATCCTGCCTGACTAACTTAGTTTCAGTTTTACGACCGGGTCACAAAATGCTTGGATGAAGAAAGAGAGGTAGATGTTATTTACTTAGATTTTAAAAAGGCCTTTCACAGTGTCACATCCAATTCTTACAAATAAACTAAACAGTTACAATGTAGATTATTACACAGTGTGGTGGGTGGAAAATTGACTTATGCAATGCATCCAGAGAGTGGTGGTGGATTGGTCAGTTTGTACCTGGAGAAATGTGGGCAGCAGAATCCCCCAAGGCTCTATCGTAGGACTGGTACTGTTCAATATCTTCATTAGTGACTTGGATGACGGAGTAGAAAGCACCCTGTCCAAGTTTGCAGACAGCACCAAACTATGGAGGGAGGTAAACAAACTAGAGGGCAGGGAGCAAATCCAGGTGGATTTGGACCGGCTGGGGGAGTGGGGGGGACAGAAAAGGATGCAGTTTAACAAAGATAAGTGCCATGTGTTCCACCTAGGGAGGAAGAATCATCAACACACCTATAGCCTGGGAAGTACCATTGTAAGCAGCACAACTGTGGAAAGGGATCTCGGAGTGGTAGTCAACTCCATAATGAACATGAGTCACCAATGTGATGAGGTAATAAGTAAAGCTGACCACACTCTTCGTTGCATAAGTAGGTACATCACAAACAGGTCTAGGGAGGTCTTCCCCTCTGTGCAGCACTGGTCAGGCCACAGCTAGAGTGCTATGTCCAGTTTTGGGTGCCACACATAAAAAGGGATGTAGGTAACCTGGAAAGGGTTCAGAGGAGGGCCACCAGATGGTTAAAGGCCTACAGAAAAAACCCTATGAAGAGTGATTGAGAGACCTGAATCTTTTCAGCCTCCACAAGAGACAGCTGAGAGGTGATCTTGGGGCTGTCTACAAACTCATCAGGGGGGGACAGCAGGAAATAGCAGATATGATGTTTACCAGTGTGCCCATCGGGGTAACTAGAAACAATGGCCACAAACTGAAGGAGAGCAAATTTAGACTGGACATCAGGAAAAACTTCTTTATAGGGAGGGTTGCCAAAATGTGGAATATGCTTCGCAAGGGCGGGGGTGCTGTCCCCTTCTTTGGAGGTATTTAAGAGGAGATTGGACAAACACCTGGCTGTGGTCATCTGACCCCAGCAATCTTTCCTGCCCAGGGCAGGGGGTCAGACTTGATGATCTAATAGGTCCCCCCAACCCTAAAATCTATGAAATCCAGATGACATGGCCAGCCCAGCAAAGCTGATGTTGAATGATCATTGCATTAATGCTCATGGTGTTTTCTTATGAGAGAGAATGCTAATGTTGGTGCATTTGTCTTCTCACTGGACATAAAGCATCTTCTTCAGGAAGCATTGATGGTACTTCTCCAATGACTGAGGTGTCTCTCGTACATTGTCCATGTCTTGGCTTTGTACAGTTAGGTAGGGATCATGACTACTTGATAAACCATGGTCTTGGTTTTGAATCTGATGTGACAAACTTTAAACACCTATTTTCTCAGGTGTCCAAAGGCTGCACTTACACATTTGAGGTGATGTTTAATTTCTTCCTCAATGTCAGTCTTTTGTGATAGACGGCTTCTGAGGTACAGAATATATGCAACATTCTACAGAGTCTCCCCATTAATCTGAATCATCAGATTTGAGGATGCTCATTCAGAGCTTGTTGATGGAGGACCTTAGTCTTCTGAATGTTAAGTATTAGTCCCATTTTCTTGTATGCCACAGTAAACACATCAACAATTGCCTGAAGGTCTGCTTCTGAGTGAGCACACGTTACATCAACAGCAGCATACTGGAGCTCAATGATTGAGGTCAGAGTAGTCTTGGTTTGGGCTCAGAGTCAGCTGAGATTAAACAGTTTACTAATCTTTCAGGAGTTTAGCTCCACTCTCACTGGAAGCTTGTCAGTAGTCAGAGGTAGCATCATGGTAAGGAATATCAAGAAGGGTGTTGGAATGATGATGCAGCCTTGCTTAACTCCTGTCTTAATCTCAAAGGGATCTGTAATTGACCGGTTACTGAGAACCACCACTCACGTGCCATCATGGAGAGGATGAAGAATGGTGATGAATTTTGGCATCTGTACCTGAGAAAGATCCTCCACAACACTTCTCACTTGACAGTCTCTAAGGCTTTCATGAGGTCAGAAAAGGCCATATAGAGGGCGTTGTGTTTTCCTGCAGCTGGTGAGCAGTGAAGATCATGTTGGTTGTGTCTCTTGATGCCTTAAACCCCACTAATTTTCTGGAAGGAACTCTTCAGCAAGTAGAAGGAGACAGTTCAGGAAGGCTCTTGCAATCATCTTTCCTGTGGTGGACAGCAAGATGATCCCTCTCTAATTTCCAGTAAGACTTATCTCCTTTCTGAAGATTCTCACAAATATGGAGCTGTGATGTAAGCTCTTCCCCCCCAATGCTTGAAAATTTCAGGAGGATTCTGTCTGCTCTAGATGCCTTGTCATTCTTCATTTACTGCATGGCTCTCCTCACCTCATCAAGGGTTGGAGGGATTTGGAGATCATCTCTGACTGGGTGTTGCAGGATGGAATTGAGAACACTCTCATCAATGACAGTCTTGATTAAGAAGGACTTCAAAATGCTCCTTCCAGTGGGCATTGATGATTCCCCTTTCCTTGATCAGGTATCCTTTGTCCTTAGGCTTCAAGGGGGTTGGTCTCCCTGAGTGCTCAAACTGCAGATAGCTTTGTTGGCACTAAAAAAAACAAACAAACACACAAAATGTGGCTGTTAGTGAGATGTTGAAACTCCTTTGTCTTTTCTTCCCACTATCTGTTCTTCAGGTCCTCCTTTGAATCTCTGTCTTGGCTTGTTGGTGATTCAATTTATTTTGCTTGAAGTTGATGTCATTCAGCCAAGCACAGAAGGCTTTGTACTTTTGGTCAATCGACTCCTGGATATCCTGGTCATTCTCATAAAACCAAACTTGATGTTTCCTGGTAAAGAATCCAAATGTCTCTTCACAGGCGCTGAAGATAGTGGACTTGAAGGCACCCCAAACACTGCCAATGTTCTCTCAGTCTTGTTGATTGGAATTTGCCAGGGTTTTTTTTTTTGTTCAGACACTGGTGGAAAAAAAATCTCAGTTGATTGGACCCTTGAGATCTACAAATTGACCTTCCATCAGCATTGCTTATGTTGCAGCCATCATTTTGAGTCCAGTTTGAGTAACATAACTGAGTGTATATAACAGTGAGTGGTCCAGCAATCATCAGATCCTAGAATAGCTTGAATGATGTGAACATTTTTGAGATCCCAGGCATGAAATATGATGTAGTCAACCAAGTGTCAATGCTTAGATGATGGGTGTTGCCAAGGTGCCTTGTACTTGTTTTTCTTGAAGAACAGTGTTAGTAATGGTGAGTTCATGTTCTGTGCTTTTGGTCAAGAGGAGGATGTCAGTGGAGTTGACATTCCCTACTCCTGTTTTGCTGACAGTTCTATTCCAGAGGTTCAAGTCCCTTCCCACTCTTGTGTTGAATCACCAAGAATAATAACTGGTGATTATCCCAGTCTCCTGCTGGGATGTCAGAGAAGGCTTGGTCAAGGTTGGCATAGAATTCTTTCTTGGTTTCATTGGCAGCATCAAGAGTTGGGGCATATGCATTGATGACAGCGGCATATTGTCCCCCTGCCAATTTAAGATAGACAGTCATGAGGCGCTCATTAAGTCCAATAGGGAACTTGTTGAGTTAGTTCATGAGTTAATTCTTAATGGCAAAGTGAACTCCATGAAGTCAGTGTTCTCCTTCCTGTTTACCCTTACCTCCTTGTTGTTTGAGCTGCCCATCTCCCATTCAGTGGGTTTCCCTCAGCACAGCAATGTCAATGTTGTGTCACCTGAGTTCTCAAGTCACAATTGCAGTGCAGCATTCTGAGCATTCACTATTAGGATGGTCCACAAGGATCCTGATGTTCTAGGTCCTGAAAATGATTGCATGTGTTCATTGATTTTGACTGCAGTAAAAGTGATACCACTGGATGTGGTTATCCAGTCAGGAAAAGGGTGGGTAGGCAGATTATATTTAGGGTACCTTTCATTGCACCTTCCCCATGTGGAGTGAACAAAGCAGATCCTAAAAAGGGCAAGTCAGTCACAATTAGGCCTCAAAATCCTGCTCCTGTCACCACTAGATGGTCACTCTTGGCACTGGATTTATGACCCAGATACCTTATTCCGGGTGGAGACAAACCCTCAGATCAGCCATGACTTCTTCATTTGATAATAGGCAACTTTTATTGATACACAATGATAGCAGATAAGACTAATGGAGACAAGGCAAAAAAAAAACCCAAAAACCCCCCCCCCCCCCCCCACCCCAACACCAGATTCTATATCTACCAGTCCTAGGTCTGTCACAGAGTGATGGTACATCTGGCCAGTATGCAGGCTTCACCCTATGATTCTTTTTTGAATGTCATCAGTCAGCAGCCTGGAGTTTAAGGACTGAAGTCCCCACCCCCCCCAATTGGTTGTGGGTGAGATGGGATGGTGTTGTGCCCTCTGTCCATGGTGGCCTTGGGATCCCCACTAAGGGTCACTTTGCTGCTCTGAAATCCCTCCTTTTGTATTCTTTCCCCTCCTCTGATGACTCATCGTCTCTGGGTAGCATTGGGTGGTTTCCCTGTGGCTGTCATACTGTCCACATTCTAGTCTATCAGCATATTCCTTTGTTTCCCAAACTCATCGCATGCACACATTTTAATTTGGTCATTTACCTGTGTCTTAATTTGGTCTGTCCACCAGAACTAGAAAGCCCAAGGGTTCTGCAACTGGTCACTGTGACCTGGCCAATACAGCAGAGTCCCTTATCTCATGTTATGGAATAGTATAGATGAAGTCTCAATTTCCCAGCCTGTGTATGCCCGCTTGTCTGTAGGCCTCAGACATGATATCTGCTGGCTTTAGAAACAATGGGCTTTGAAGGCCAAGATCATGAAACTTTGTCACAAACTGGCCTTTAGAAACCAATTAACCCCTGCCATTCCCCAGGACCATTGTTCTAATTCAGTACATACTTTACCTACAAAATAATTCCTAAAGGTAAACTTCCAAATATCATTTTCTAGCCATCAGTCACCAAAGGACTTGAATAGTATACTAAAGCTGTTTTCATGGAAGATGACTGTGCATGATTTCTTTTAGCATGGAGATGCTGCTGCACACCAGCTTCCACATGGTTCTTGACAGAACAGGACCTGTCACCCCCAGAGCATATCCCCTATACCTACAGGACCTGTCACCTACACCAGAGCACACTCACTATAAATGAGGTTACCTCTGTCCCTGCTCCCAGCCACCCAGAGTCATGCTAGGCACTCCCTACAACTTGGGACCTGGGCCAAAGCCTCAACCACTGAGAGCTCCATCTAGGTAGAAACTGCAGAGGAGCCAGAGGTGCAGGATATGGCAGTAGTGAGAGGTCTGACTATGTGACACATCCCCACCATATCTAAGTCATTCCTTGCAATCCTTTTCCCTCTGAGAAATCTTAAGACCCCACTTCAAAGAGCGGGGTGGCAAATTGACCAGCAAATTGACCTGCAAATGGATCTGTTTGCTCTTCCCTGTCCACTTGCTCCCTGGTCATTTAGAAATCCTTCTTTTAGGCTCCTGTCCTAGGACCAATTGACTGCAACTGGATAGGTCAGCTCATTAGGACTTAAAGCCCCCCAACCAGCACCAATCGCTGCCAATCAGCTAACAATCAGACAACAATGTGGCCCCTCAGAGCATACAATCTGCTCCACTGCCACACAAACACAACACACAGAAACACACAGCAACTCACCTGGCTAGGAACATCTTTCACCAACTCCATCTCTGTGAGAAGTATGTGACCCTTTCTTTCCAATTCAGATCTGGCCACAATTATCAATTCCTTCATCAAGTCTTGGATATTGCAATTTTCTCTATGTTTGGTTTCAGTAGAAGACTATCTGGAAGATATTCACTGGAAGATGCCTCTAGTACAGAATGCAGCAGCCTACCTGCTGGGCCCTATATACCTAAAGGACCCTCTTATCCCTTATGCTTCATCATAATCCTTAAGGTCAACTGAGAGCAAACTCCTACAAGTACCATCAATACACTGTCTGCTTATCAACAACATGTGGAAGGTCAATCTCAGGAGTTTCTCCTCAGTTTCTCCTCAGCTCTGGAACTCCTTCCCTCTTGAGACCTTTCAGACATCTGGCCATCTTTCAGGTGTGCTGTAAGACCTTCCTATTTGGGCAGATATTTAGCAAAAAAAGCTTGGCTGGGTTATTTTTTGGGGTGGGTGGGTGTTCAATTTTAACTTAATAGCCTAGTTGATCTACAAGTTGTTCTGTTCTTTTTTAAGTCTCCTGCTTTATAAGTTATTCTGTTCTCTTACTGTAAGCCACTCTGAGCCTTTGTTGGGAAAGCAACATATAAATTGAATAAATTAATAAATAATCTTTTTGCAGTCTATGTGATTTAGAAGATTACTCATGTATGGAAAATAATGAATAGTGAAAGCAACTGTTTCACAATCAATCACTGGAAAGTTATTTTTGAAGTATCGATTATGTAAGAACAAGTATGTTTGTAGAAATCACAATTGCTTAATTAATGACTAACATGAGAAAAGAGTAAATCTGTCTGATAATATATTGGGAATACATAATTTTGTCAGCTGTGTTCATGGGGTACTTATCCCACATGACTTCATAACTGCCAGAATTCATCTTATTGAAACATAATGTGCTTTTATTTGTCTTTGTTTCCCCCTCCAGTTTAGTCCACTTTTGATTTCAAACTCCCTTTTTAACTTTACAGACTTTCTATTACCCTGATTTATTAAATGCATTTCTATTGTGTCCTTGACCTTGTTTTTATTCCTGTAGCTAGTCAGCTGTATTTTGATTTTATAAATATTATAATGTGCCTGTTTTTGCCTGATCATTCTAGCCTTTATTCTGTAAATTTTTCCACACAGATGACTTGCTTAGCTTGTGAAAATAACTTTTAAATTCTGAAGAGCTCTGCACAGGGGCAGGTGTCTAGCCATGTGGGAAATGTAGAGAATCAAAACCTAAAGCTTCACTACTAGTCTTTACCTTTTCTTAAGTTCTGTCTTTATTCTATTATTTCTCACCTTTTATTTATCACAAATGGTGTTTACTTTAGAGTTATATGCAACATGAAGAGCACATTACTTAATATACAATGTTTATAACTAACTTATCATAGGGGGTTAGAAGCAATGTTATAGTTAAAGTTGGTCATATATGTGTGTATGCATGTGTGTGTGTGTTCCTTTAGGTATATTTCCAGCTACATTTTCAACTTATATTGCCATTTTCCACCAAATGAGACAAGAAGTGATCAAAATATTAATCATACTTTAGATATTTAGAATGTAGTAACCAGGCCAAGTTTAACTATATATATATATTTCATTTATCACCTTTTCTAAGATCTATCTAGAGAGAAAAACTGGTTTTTTTAGTCCAGATAGAGGACTCTCATCCAGGCACTTATCTCTCAGCTGTTATGCTTTGAACTATATGGATTATCTTGACGTTTACACTGACCTGTAATGTGCATTGCTTGGCTCAGGTCTCAAGCTGAAGATATAAAGATGGCCCTTCACAAAATTAGGAACCACTTTTGAAAACCTGGGGATGAATTTTCAATCTTCCCCATTTGAAAAATGGAGAATTATAAAACATACTTATCTACTCTGTATGAGTTCTATGGTAGTTAGTGAGTGACTACAATTAATGATTGTAAAATGTTTAGAAGCAGAGGTGGTGTGTGTGTGTGTATCTTACTTTATTATTTTTAGAGGTAATTCCAATGGTGACTTTTGCAAAGTAAATACCTGTTCATAAAAAAACTAAGACAAACAGTTAATATAATTACTGCTACTAAAAATCATAAATCAAGAAGTGAAATCCAACCCTGTCCTAATACGATATGACTGAGTTCAGAAAAAGAAGCTGAAATAACAGATTTTTCCTTTAATCATTAGAATTAACTTTCAGAGTGTTTGACTCTCCCCTTGATATTAAAGACCCAGGGCCAGATTCTATTCCATCTATAAGTCATCTAAGTAGAAGTAGGTATCTAAAAGTCATTCTAATCCCCCCTTTTAAAGTCCTGAAAATTCATTAATTCACCTACTTTAGTAACAAAAATGGTATTTGACCTTTATGACTGAGATACAAAAAAAAAAAAAGAAGGAAAACAAGGCTGGGAGAAGAAATAGCTAGGAGGAGGCAGCCCAACACATCTTTTGTATTAACTGTTTTTCAGGGACTCAGGCAGAATGAATCAGAACCGTACTTATACACGTAAATGCACTTATATGCCTGTAACCTTCTGAGCCTATCGCCCGAGCATCGTATGTTTAGGTTTCAGTCGAAATTCGCCATGGCTTCTTGGGGTGTACGACCAGGCTCTTGGGAGTGACCTCAGGTCAGTTTCCCCAGGGGTCTCACCTGCCACATCTTTGATGGTAAAGGGTTTTCTATCGGAAGGACGATGTCTGGCCCCACCTCCCCTGGTACTTTCCCTTGGTCATCTTCATGGTATTTCTTCTCAGGGCTCCACCTCTACATCCTGCCTAATGCCAACCGTGGTGTTGCCCAACGGGGCTGATGTTCTGGCTCTCCCTGGTGCTCGGTCCCTTAGGGGCTGTGGTCATTAGCCACTGATGGTATTTGTACAGAGAGTCTCCCACGGCCTCTCTTTGCTCCCTTCTTACATGCTGTCTAACTCCACCCGGGCTTCAGCCCCCCCTTGCCGCTCCTGAGGAAGTTGCCCTCCTTCATGTATGTCAGATTCAGATGTCTCTTTACCAAATGTAGGTAGATCAACATTATCAGGTCCTGGCTGGTCAACATTGCTACCATCTAGTGTAGGATTACTGGTCACTATTGCAGTATCAAAACTGATTGCCCAACAACAGGTGGAGCTCCAACTTTTCTGCTGTATTTTGTTTAGCGGTCATGTCTGTATCTCATAATTGTTCCACATGGAGGCTCCAAATAATATTAGGCACCACTTGTACTACATAGTGCACTCAAAACTGCAGGCAGCCATTTATTAAACCCCCTGTAATCATGGGCCAATACCTTTTGGCCTACATGTAGCTTGAAGGGGTACCTGTTTCTCCTTCATGGTCTCACTTACTTGGCAATTTCTAACATATTGCTCCAAGTCCTGTCCAACCGATCTGAGATTCTGGCGTATAAGCAGCACTGTTTGTGTCTCCTTTATGGTAGCATGTACAGCATTTCAGTATGTTGACAAAAAGCAGGCCATCTTTTGCTGTACTGATCCAGCCTCATGAAGAGCATTGTGGCACTGTACTGATCCTGCCCATTTGTGACATTGTGTGGAAGTGATGAGTCAGATGCCATTTTTCATCATGTTGAAAGCAGACTTCACAATTTTCCTAGTCCCTGGGCTGCTGTAATGGGTTTCATGCAGAAAACTTCTGGCTGTTTTGCATGGTCATCTACCATCACTAGATACATTGTCCCTAAAAATGGTCCTGAAAAATCAATATGGACTTGTTTCCAGGGAGTGGGTGACCATCTTCCATTACACTCATCATCCATATGCCAGTCCTGGTTTGGGCATCTTCTGTACCTGTTGGCACCCTTAACTTCCTTAACAAGTTTCTATTTGTTAATCAATACTGATCACCATACATAGCTTCTGGCTAATGCCTTCATTTTTTTCAACTCCCAGACACTATATATGCTGCTTTTCTAAAATTTTGTATGCCGCTTTCTGGGTATAACAAATCCCCCACATGGCACATATGTACATTCCAAATCTATAGGATCATCTGTACATTTCCATCCTTCCTGGGTGACTTCATACACCTATGACAATATGGAATCTTTCTTGATCACTTATTTAATCATACTAAAAGTCACTGGGGCATATCCCAGCTGAAATAAGTTACCAATTTCAGTATATTCTGTTTCTACTACAGAAAACTCTTTTAAAGATAAATAAGGAAGTATATTAGCATTTTTATTAGTCTTGGTACTTTGTATTAAATGTCATAAATGTAGCAGGCTAAAAAGAGATGCCACTGTTGCATACATGCTACATTTGTCCTTTTATATGATGAAAAATGGAGATTAAAGGTTAGTGATTTATGACCAATGTAATCTTTCTATTTTATAGATACTGGTTAAATATTGTCACTCCCCACACTATATTTAAAGATTATTTGTGTACTTGTGTATAATTCCATTCTGCTGCTGTTAGTGAATGGAACACAAATACCATGGACTGTTCAGTACCATAAGACTTAATATATAATATAGCAGCACTAATGCCATGCGAGGATGCATCACATGCTAGCTTGAGAGTCAACGAGTTAAAGTGAACAAGCATCCCATCAGATGTCACCAGCTTTTTTCCTTCTACGAAAACTCTCACACTTGTGTGACCAATCCCATCTGCATTTCATTTGCAGCAAATGATTTGAAGGATACAATACAGTTGTTAGGTTGGTACGAGTTTACTACAATAATTAAGAAATCCTAGAAAAGATCTCAGTTGAGAAACATATTTTCCCTGTGGAACTTCTAAAACTGACTTAATCTTCTCTTGAGATTTATGTAAGCCATGCACACCAATATGATGTCCACAATAAGCATCTGCTTCTTTGAAAAATTTGCATTTTGCACAATTTGCTCTCATCCCATATTGTTCTAAATGTTCTAATGTGCTCTTCAAATTTATCAGATGTTCATCATTTTCACCAGTTACAATTTTGTTTTCCAAATAACACTATTCTTAGAATGCTTTGTAATACTTGATCTATTCCTCACCACCCTATAGCAGGAGCAGAGGCAATAACAAACACTAATCTCTTACTTTGCTATAACTCTTTTTGTGTTTATGGTAAAATAACCATTTGGATCTTCTTCTCCTTCCATGTGTAAGTAAACTTGTGCTAAATCAGTTTTGCTAAATTTCTGCCTCCCTGCTCATTTGTCAAAAATATCTTAAATTCAAGGTAGGGGATATTTATCAACTTTCAATTACAGGGTCTATATTAACCTTAAAATCTTCACATACTCTTTCTGCACCATTTTTTTTTACAAGTAGCACACACTTCACTCATTCAATAGACATTCACCGCTTATTTCAGGCTACTTGTCAATGTATGCCTTCTCTTTCTAGGAGTTCCAGTTTCAGATCTACCTGGCACACAAGTTGTAAAGGACTGGCTGAGATTTGTGAAACTTGCCTGGGCATTTTTATTTATCATTACTCTAGTTTTGATGTGTTAAAACTTCCTATACCTTCCTTGAATGCTTCAGAGGCTTGGTTTAATATTCCTTCTAACTGTTGTTTAATGTTTTCTATGGGGACCTTTGAAAGTGTCTGTAGCATCTTTATAGATTTCTAGTTTAGGTAAATCTCCTTTAACCATTCATAACACTACAGAGGGGTCTTCCTTTTTCAGTGATGTATGAGTTGAAGAGGTGCCACTTATCATTATATTCTATGGGCACTGACATCACCCCCTTTGACATCACAATCTTTTCTCATGTGTATGTTTTTAACAACACCAAGGTGTCTTTTAATTTATATATATATATATATATATAAATTATATATATAATATGAGATAACAGACATTGTGTAGCCTGTATCTAACTCCATTTTAAAGGTTTTCCCATAAATCCTTTATGTCATTCAGATGACTGGTTTATCACCCTTGTTCATATGATATACACCCCAGCGAGTTACTCCATTCATGCTGTGTCACTATTATCCCTATTACATATACCTTTTTATTCTGTTTCTTATATCTTACCATACTCTCTTCATTATTTCTCTTAGCACAGCATTCTGCCTAAATATGTGCTTCCTTACAAGTTGGCAGCTGTGTTCCCTAAACAAGCAATCACTTTGGGTGTGAGACCCTTTCCACACTAATAGCACACATCAGGCCGCTTCTTTGGTGCTTCCATTGCATATTTAATAATTCATTCCTATTTGCATAGGTACTTCTCCATGCAATTTTATGGCATCCTTTGCTTCAGTTTCCATGGCTATTCAATCTGAACATCATGTTTAAATGCGAGGTCTTCCTCTGTTAAGAGTTTCTTTTGTATGGCTTCATTAAGTAGCCAACACACAAATCTGGCTCTGAAATCCTCATTAAATCCATCCTTAGCACTGCAACATTTAGACAATTTTCTCAGTTTTGTCACAAAAGAGGAAATAGATTCACTTTCAAGTTGATTCCTCTTATGGAACCTGAACCTTTCTGCAATCACCAGTGGTTTAGGTGCCAGATGCTCTTGTGCAATTTTCACTGACTCCTTAAGGCTAGGGACAGACATTCAAAAAGCCTGAGCCTGAACGGATTCAATCTTTGCAGGTTAGCCTTACCTGGCTAGGCTAAATCAGTTTATAACCAGCCAGACATCCCAGAAATGCAGGCATGTGCCTGCAGCGGCTCAGGCTAGAAGCTCAGGGGTGCTAGAGCAGCCCTCTCTTCCCTTCCACAGAGCTTAGCTAAGGGGTGGGGGTGGCCAGGCCCTGGAAGGTTGCTATGATTAAGGAGAGGTCCCCCCACCTCTTGAGCAGCCCAGCAGGCAACGTTAATCATCTCTAACTCAGTGTTTATTAGACCATTAAGAAAACAACAAAGGGATATTACCAGCTATCTGTTGGTTTTGCCTTTGTCCTGTGTGCCACAGCTCTGGAGGTAGCCAGCATGTGGTCTGCTAGCTAATGCTGAGAGGTGTCTGGGAGGGATGGGAGAATGCCTGCTTAGCAGAGAGTGGGGAGGGGAGGGGAGGGGAGGGGAGGGAGGGAGCAGAAGCCAGCTAACACCTTCAGAGACTGCCAGAGCTACAGCCAGGGAGCAGAGGGGAGGGCCAGCCCTGCTGTGAAGCAGACAGCCCTGCACAGCCCATAGAGCATGCTAGGATGCTGGGGGAGTCTAGTTTATCTTAAACCAGGAAGGGGTCTGGGATAGACATTGCATAAACTGGTTTGACCCACATCAGTTAAGTCTGATACTACATTCAATCATTTTTATCTCAAACCAGTTTTGGCCATTTTCAAACTGGTTTATGCACACTGAACATCTGCTCTGTTACAAGTTTAAACCCATTTCTCATCACTTAAACCAGTTTATATGTAATGTCTGTCCCTAACCTAAAGTTTTGGCTTGCTGGCTTTTCTGGGGTAAGGAGGCTGCACAGTAAACTAGTAGGGAAATCTCATATACCTCAAGGCACTGCTCCAGCCATTCTGTATAAGAGGCCAATCCTCCAGGGCACTGTAATAAGTTGTTCAATATAAGAAGTTATTTTGAGTTCCAACAGATTTCAAGTACTCACAATTAAAGCAAATTCTTCTAGTTGATTTAATTCATGCCCTGCTAGTGGGACATCATCCTTGTCACCATTTGTTATGTTTTGCCAAGGCAGGCACTGCTCCAGCCATTCTGTATAAGAGGCCAATCCTCCAGGGCACTGTAATAAGTTGTTCAATATAAGAAGTTATTTTGAGTTCCAACAGATTTCAAGTACTCACAATTAAAGCAAATTCTTCTAGTTGATTTAATTCATGCCCTGCTAGTGGGACATCATCCTTGTCACCATTTGTTATGTTTTGCCAAGGCATTCACAAATAAATGATTCCAGCCACAAGTGTGGGAAA
>NW_005842454.1:708005-730255 GCF_000455745.1 Alligator sinensis | reverse complement strand
AGAGTGATGCTATACTGACAGGGAAAAAATATATTGTAAACAAAGTAAAACTATACATGCATTGGCATGAGCGGACATAGCAGAAAATTACTTTCATACAAGCAGATTCCTTGTATAGGGTTGGAGCGTATTTTTCACAATGTACTATTGGGTTATTAATAACATTTTTTTTTTTAATATTCATGCCTAGATCTTTGCATAGATTGAAAGTTCACCTTGGCAAGCAGCCCATTAGACTACCATGATAAATTCATGTCAATTTCTCTACCTAGTGGTTCAAAAATGAGCAATGTGTCTATCATCTAGATGTATATATAGCTGTTGTTGACCCCTTAGACCACATGAGTGAACACTTATTTACAACTGATTTTAGTGATGGTCAAATTTTAGCACAAATCCAGAGGAAAGCTAGAATTCATGCTGTTGAAGTTATAGTGGTATACCTTAACCACTCTGCTATGATAATCCTCAGACTATTATTGGTTGGCTATAAAATAAGTCTAATAAAATAAATTGTTAATAAAAGGGCCAGGATTTGAATTAGAAATGAAGCAAGAGCCAAAATATTTGTGATAAAACTGCTAAAAATCTGAGTCACTCACTTTGCCTCATTATAATTTTAAGACAAAGTGGATTCCCATTTCATTTCAAGAGGCTTTAATTTAGTGAACAATCACATGAATCAGGATATTATTTAGGAGCCAAAAAACAAAATATTTAGAGTACTGTATAAAGGTGATTCAAAGGTCTGAAAATTAAACTATATACGTGGGACTGTAGAGATGAGCTGATTATAGTTTATAATTTATTTATTTATTATTTTTAGTTCTTTCTCCATTGAAAAAGATAAAGTGTAGGGAGGTAAAATAACTGCAATCATGTGTGTTTTCAGCATCTGAAAATCTTATTTCAGTATTCATAGATTCATAGATTGCTAGGGCCTGGAAGGGACCTTGCAAGATCATTGGGTCCAGCCCCTCTGCACTAGGCAGGAAAGACAACAGGAGAATATTATCTTCTCTCCCTGTTCACCCCTCCAGCCACTGAAAAGTGTGAGGTCCATCTTCTTCAAAATGTATATTCTATCTGTTAATTTCACCTTTCCTGAAAATGTGAGATCTTATTCATTTAGAAGTCTAACTATTGGTGCAGATAAGACATTTAGAGACAAAGATAGTATGATTTACAATGACAGTTAATTTGAAGAACACAAGTTTAGCCACCCAGTTTTGAAGGCCAGTCTCTACCTCATTATGTCTGTTAAATGGAAGAACAATTTAAAATCTGGGAAAAAAACATTTCATAACGAACTTACATCAGAGCATAAACCTTTAGGAAAATATAAAGACACTCAGTAAAAAAGAGTTTCTTTTTAATGCATAAAAAGGTACAGAATTATTCTATGTAGAGAGAAAAAAATATATTTAAAAATAAATAGACTAGAATAATAAACAAAGCATTTAAATCTCTATGCTACAGTGCCATATATACAGTATATTTATATTGTTTAATTTAAAAATACTCTTAATATTTATATTTTGTGTAAATTGCATATGTTCTTTGTTGTGCTGATATATATTAGTTTTAAGCAGAGTATAAATATTAGGACCCAAAATATTAAACCAACTGAACCCAAACTTAAGTGTAATTGCCCATCACTGTGTACCCCATGTGAAATGTATCCTATAGAAGGATCAAATCCTGGTCAGCCTTAAACTTTATTTGAGGGCTTCGGGAAGATTGAAATATTCCACATGCATGATATTTGAAGGTAGGAGTTTTACCCCATGATCATATTACTATGGACTAGGAGAATTTTGGTTTGCCTTTGGTGAGGGTGTAGCTCTCTTCTTGGGATCTCCTGAGTGTATATTAAGAACTTTTAGGGCAGCAGGATGTTGGTTGCGGTGGTCTTCCTGTTTTACATGTGTTAGGCTAGGGTGTTATGTCTTGCTGTTGTGTTAGGGATGGCCATGAGTTTTGCTAAGTAGTTAGACAATGGATTTATATGGGATGGTTTGGATAGGGACGATCCTGCTACTGGCAGGGGCTGGAATAGATGACCTATGGAGATCACTTCCATCCCTGCTTCTCTATGATTTTATGATTCTATGAATTAACCCCAATAAAAGTTAACTTCAATTTACAATGAACTGATGGTATCAGATCTGATGGTAAATCAGATGGTATCATAAACCAGTGAATCTCAGCTTCAGGCTCACAGGCCAGATCCAGACCATTGAACCATATAATCTGGTTCCTTATATTTCAAAACTTGTGGTGATTGGGGGAGGTCCCACATGATTGGAAAAGGGCAAATATAGTGGGAACTACAGACCAGTCAGTCTTACCTCAGTCCCTGGAAAAATCATAGAGCAGGTCCTCAAATAATCCATTTATCAGAACTTGAAGTTAAAGAAGGTGATTGATTAGGAACAGTCAGCAGGGATTCACCAAAGGCAAGTCATGCCTGACCAACCTGATTTGCTTCTTTGATGAGATGACTGGCTCTGTGGATGTTGTGAGACCAGTGGAGGCAGTGTACCTTGATTTTAGCAAGCCTTTGGTATGGTCTCTCACAACACTTTCACAAGTAAGCTAAGGAAGACCAGGTTGGATAAATTGACTGTAAGGTGGATAGAAAATTGTCTGGTGCGTTGGGCTCAGAGTGTGCTGATCAATAGTTCAATGTCTAGTTGGCAGCTAGTATCAAGTGGAGTGCCCTAGGGGTCAAATCTGGGTCTGGTTTTGTTCAAAAGTCAGACACTAAACAGGAATCTCTTTGCTAAGAGGAAAACACTACAGTTTTCTAAGGGACTATAAAGACACTCTTTTTTCAAGGACTTTGCAGGAAAATGTTATGGTAAAACTGAGGCCAGAAGCCTCTCTTTTTCCCCCCTTAGGTTCTTTTCACCCACCCTATACAAAAAATAAACCCTCCCCCTCAATTTAAATCATGTTAAGATGTTAAAAATTATCTGTATTATAAGTTGTTTGTGTTTTAAAAAAATCTGATATCTTCATTTAACTTTAAAAATTTAACAGTTTAACAGTTGGGAAAAATATGAACTATTTATTCTTCCAATACACAATAATAATGTGTGTGCTTCCTGAAATGTTTATATGCTTATAGATTTCATAGATTTCATAGAGATTAGGGCTGGAAGGGACCTCATAAAACCATTGGGTCCAGGCCGCTGCCCAAGGGGCAGGAAGTCAGATAGGGTCAAAGGATCCCAGCAAGATAAACATCCAAATGTTTCTTAAAAGTGTCCAGAGTATGTGCTTGCACCACCTCTGGGGGGAGTCTGTTCCAGGTCTTGGGGGCTCAGACTGTAAATAAGTTTTTTCCTTATGTCCAGCCTAAAATGGTCTTGCAGGAGTTTGTGATCATTGGACTTTGTCATCACCTGGGGTGCTCTGGTGAAGAGGAATTCTCCCAGATCCTAAGCATACCCCATAAGTACTTATAGGCTGCCACCAAATCACCCCTGAGCCTGTGCTTCTCCAGGCTGAAGAGTCCCATAGCTCACAGCCTCTCATCATAAGGCCTGTTCTCTTGCCATCTGATCATGCGTGTGTCAATCATGACCCCCAAGTCTCTTTCGGTCGTAGTACTAATGAGTGTAGCATTGCTAGTGAGTATAGCATGGAGCATGATCAGAACATTAGATTATGTTCTAATCTAAATGACAGTCTTTATATAATAACTGTGTGGTACTATTGTTATGTGGCTAGTGGAACATATGTTTTTATATAGTAAGATCATTTACTATTAAAGGTAGCTGCTCTAATGAAAAAACAGTTAATATTAGCAAGCTTATTAATAGGGGAATTAGTTTGGCATCTATCTCAGCATAGGCAACTTTTTTTGCCAAATTCCAAAAACTATAAGAACCATTTCTTAAACAGGTTAAGAAGAAAAAATGACTTACTAGTGGATGTTTTCTTTAATTTTTTCTTTAAAACTTAATCTTAAATAATTTTAAATAAAAGGATTACTTTTTAAATCAGAAGAATTTTATAAAGAAATTCAATATAGTTTGTCTCATCTAATACAGATTTTCACCTCCTAGTAATCTTAATTTAAAGAAAAAATATTTTAAAATGGAATAAATAAAAGAAAGTAAAATTCTATACTTTAAAGATGCTCTTAAAATTCTCTGCCACAAAGAAGAAGGCAGTTGGTATGATCTTGCATCTGCATTAACAGATTACATATTTATGAGCTGAACATGAAACCAAGGCCATCCCATGAAGGTGTTATACCAATAAAACCACAGAGGAGATAAAATTTTAATTCAGATGAGCCCTAAAAAGGTATGCCTTCCAATGAAAATGTGAAAGGAGAAAAACATAAATCTCTCTGAAACATGCAAGAAAGCAGCAGTGTATATATATGCCTCCTATATCTGAGCTTCAATAACACTGTCATCTCAACATTCTCATCTCAAATGTTCATTTAATTTCTTTCAAGGAAGCAAACAGCAGCAATAAGATGAAGAACAAAAAACCTGCCAATAAATATTAAGAAGTAACCTTCCAGTACTGCACTGCTTCTACAACAAAGTGACATCACTGAACTGCAACATGTGTTGATGAAATAGAGCTTGCAAAAGAACTTTCCAGGGAATTATATTATTTTTTTAATGAAATGTTGATCATGTTTTACAGAACACGGAGGTATAAGCTAACACTGGTAAGCAGAAAGAATTATTGGGGATTTAAGATTCTTAATATGCATAAATCTCTCTCTCTCTCAACACAGCTCCTTGAATGGATTCTTTTAGGCAAGTGATTTCCTTTGGTTCCATAAGAATTATTTTGTTCAACTCATTCAGAAAGTATTTAGGTTATCTATAAAATACCAAATGAGACTCACCTAAATGTAAATCAATGTTCAAGTCTTTCTTTAAACTTTCTTAAACTGTTTCATTTATCTAGAGTGTAGTAACAGAGAACTCACTCTGAATTTGGGAAAATATATATTTTGGTCTTAATTTTAAAAATGAGACCTCCCTCATAGAGGTGTAGTCATCCTTGGTGTAAGCTCTTTATCTTTCATGTAAAGGCCCTCCACAGGTAGGCGTACAAAAAAGACCAAATGAAGTAACAACTTTTGCAGTGTTTTTATTTATTTATTTGACTTGGGCATATTTTTTATTCTGCTCCCTCCCACATATGCACACTTCTGATTTTGTGTCCCTGAAACATGGTAAGAACTTACCAGGTACCTCCACACATGCAAGCATATGCACTTGCAGCAGCTCAAATAGAAGCAGTGTAAATTTAAACTAGGGCTTTTCCTCAGCACACATACTCAGACATGCACTTTGGTGTGGAGCAAATTGTGCCACTTGGGGCAAAATAACCCTGCCTGGCTCCTCCTTGATCTGTAGCCAGGGGGAGCTAGAGCCCATGGACATCACCTCTGTTGCTCCAGCAGTATAAAAAGCTGCCCTGTCCTGGCCCCACCAGTATAAAAAGCTGCCCTGGCAAGTAGCTCAGGGCTATTCACTCTCAGGAGCTTCTGGGGCCCAGCCAATTGGTACCTGGGGACACTACCCCTTGTGACAGCTGGACTGCTGAAGCAGCCCTGAGAGTTCCCTGCACCCTTTACCCACTGCAGCAGTTTGGCGGTGGGGGCTGCTGCTTGGCTGTCACCTGCTACACACCTGTCAGACCTGGATGGGGACTGCATAGCCAGTAGAGGCATCTACACCTCTGGCTGTGGCTGCAGAGTTGACATCTGTGCGGCACTACTGCCATGTGTTTTCCCTGCCCAGCCATCTAGGCATCTATCACCCAGAAGATGTTCCGGGTGTGGCCCCATTTAGCAAAGAGATTAGCAACAGCCAACTGGGTCCACGGTGCCAACTCTGAGCAGGCAGGGTTCTGCCACTGGCCTCCCTACCAGGAATTCTGGTGTTCCTATCTGGAAAACTGAAAAATCCCTGATAAAAGAAATCCCAAATTCACTCTGTAAAATACCCCAAAATCCATGTTCCTCTACAAGTAAAACAAAAGGCAACTATAAAGAGAGATAGAGACAGTGAGACAGAGACAGTGATCAGTTGGGCAATGTTTTATTGATATAAAGTGTTAAAGCAATGTGGAAGCCCACCAGTGTTTGTATCATAATAAATTGAACTCAAAACACATGTATTCATGAAGTCATGAAAGATTAATATATATTTTGCTGCCCTCCCACAGGGACCATGGCCCCCACACAGGGGTTATGGCCCCCCAACAGAGGTTATGGCCCCACACAGGGGTTACGGCCCCCCAACAGGGGCTATGGCCCCACACAGGGGTTACGGCCCCACACACAGGGCCTACAGCCCCCCATACAGGGGCTACAGCCTTACACAGGGGTTATGGCTCCCCAACAGGGGCCAAATGGCCCCTGCAGGGGCTACAACCCCTGCTGCAAGGCCCACATTCAAAATGGCCAAAACCAATGTAATATAAACCTGGATGGATGTGGTATTAGACTTAACTGATTTAGGTTAAATTGCTTTATTGAACTTCTATCCCAGATCCCCATGGCTGCTAACACAGTTGGCTTCATGGACAGCCTTCACCATATTGGCCCTGTTGTAGGAGACCATGAACACTGCAGGTGAGCTCAACCTGCCCAATAAGCCACCCCTGCACCATGCAATTCATGGCCCCCATGATCTCCCTTGCCATGTGGAACTCATCCAGCACCTCGGCTTGGAGGAGAGCCCACCGATGGCCTGACTGATTGCATCAGTGCCCTGTGAGGGAGATGTAAGCGTGATCACCACCCCGGCTGCTCCAGATGTCAGAGGTTAAGTGCAAGGCTACCTGTGGCCCTGCCTTATGCAGCTCCTCCCTCAAGTACTCCCTGCATGCCTCATACAGGGAGGGCACCATCGTCCTGCTAAAGGTGGTGCATTCAGGTACTTTGTAAGATGGGGCCAAAAGTGCTATGAGCCACCTGAACCGTAGCCACTCAACTAGGGAAAAGGGCTGGCTATACAGAGGAATTATCTCCCCAGTGGTCTGGGTGATCTTACTCGCCTTTGCAACTTGCCCCACAGTGAGCAACTTTCCTCCACTGCTCCAGGGTGGCCTGCCTCTGCTTTGGGGGGAAGAGGGCTTTGGAGTGAGCAAGTGACTTCCCTTTCATCATGCTCACACTGGTGCCAGGCTAAGCAGCAAGAAGGGTAAGGGGGTGCTGCCTCCTGAGATGCAACAGCATCACCGTGGTGCAAACATGTTTCACGTCCTTGCCCTGGCTGATGTGCCTTCAGCAGTGCTGGCAGATAGCACACTTGGGATCATCTGCCAGCTCAAAATACTCCCACACTACACTAATCCCCTGCTTCTGGGTTGAGGATGAGGATGCTACCTTATACCACTCCTCAGCAAGCCTAGGCACAACAACAGGAGGAGCTGCCTCAGCTGAGCCTCTTGCCTTCACAACCTCAACCTCCTCTAAGGTGCTGCTTTCCAGAGGAGACC
Organism: Alligator sinensis; assembly: GCF_000455745.1. Classification (NCBI taxonomy): domain Eukaryota; kingdom Metazoa; phylum Chordata; order Crocodylia; family Alligatoridae; genus Alligator; species Alligator sinensis. The sequence goes on along the minus strand of NW_005842454.1, from coordinate 722,764 downwards.
TGGGTCTAGGGGAACTTTGAGGGGTGTGGAGAATAAACTCTGATTCCCCCTTGGTTCCCAAAATTGCTTGAGCCAGGGTGCTCAGCACCCCTAGTTACAGTTCCAGCTCCTCCTCTGGCAGTTGGAGGCTCTTGCTGAGAGATGATATTGGTGAGGAGGAGACAGTGATTCCACTGCTGGTGCCTATTTCTGGACTTAGGGGAGGTGGTGCAGGTGCAGGGACATCAGGTGCAGACACTGCTCGCATCTCCTTGCTTCCACTGGCTGTAGAAGTGTCATACCTGCTTGGGAAGAGAATGCATCTGTGTTTGGGGGTGGGGGGGACTTACAGCTGTAGCTCTCCCCCTACCCCCTCTCCCTCCCCTGCCAGAAAATGCCATATCAAAGGTTTTCTTAAAATCCAAGTAGATGACATCTACCAACCATGTGTCTGGTCTATGTCACAGCCAAGTGGCTGGCAAATTAGGTAATGGGATACACCCAGAGAGTGGTGGTGGATGGGTCAGCATCGACCTGGAAAGATGTGGGAACCGGAGTTCCCCAAGTTCCCCAAGTCCTTGGACCAGTGCTCTTCAATGTCTTCATCAGTAACTTAGATGAAGGTGCGGAGAGCACTCTGTCCAAATTCACAGATGACTCCAAATTATGGGGTAAAGTATACACAATAGTGGGCAGGGAACAAATCTAGGTGGATAGGGACAGGTTGGAGAAGTAGGCAGAACAAAATAGGATACAATTCAAGGAGGACAAATGTAAAGAACCTCTGGTTCTGCTTCTTCACCTCTTCTATCTCCTCAATTTTCCTTTGCCTTCTCCCAGGGCACCAAGTACCTCAAGTGCCCCCTAATCACCAAGCACCCCAATTATCCCCTAAGGCCCTGTAGTGTTAACAAACATAGCCATATGGTCACAAAGACAGGGTTTAAACATGCATCTATCTAATTTTCAAGTACAGGACTCTAAAATGGCATCACAAATCATGCATTAGGCAATGTCTCAACCAGTGGTCCTTTTGAAGCTGATCCACGGCCCCTTGCATTTACTAGTCATTGGGAAAACAAAACAAAACTAAACAAAACTAAATGAAAGACATGGATGGCAGCACAATGGAGAAGTTTCCATCTCACTGGGAACAGGGTTCTCAGCTAGAACTTATTTTCCCCATTTCTTTGCAGTGTAGCAGCCACCTTCCTAAGCCACATACACTCTAGCTTACTCTTTTCCCCCTAGCCACATGTATATCCTTCTATAGGGTGCCCAGGGTCCAGGCACAAAAGGAATTTTGGATAAATTATGTTTAAATGCTGTAACAGTGATTTGTATTACACTAGAAAGCCAGGAAAATACAGGCTCATAGCAAAGAGGTCTAGAACCTAGACCTCCAAGTTTCCCAGGCAAGTGCCTAGCTACTCAACTACTGACACCAAAACATGTGAAGGTCCTGCTACTAATCATAGATTGTATAACCCACATTTTGGGGGTATAGACTCTGGTGTACACCCAGAAGTGATTCATCCATGTAGCTCTGTATATTTCTAGCCAGTGTGTAGCCTACTGTTCATGCTCAGGCTTCACACATTGTGCATATGAACACTTACATGCCAGGAAGGAGAATTATTACCTGCTCATAAGTATCAAAAGTGTCTCTTAGATGACTAATAAAAAGTCACTTGGATAACCAAAGGGAAATAGAATTCCATCCTTTTGTATTACTGGAGTGCCTAGAGGACTCAACTATACCGAGGAAATTCTAGCCACTATACACATGTGAACTGTGAGACAATTCCTAGCCAAGAGACATAATAAGTAAAGTAGATGACAGAAAAAGAGTTTGATAAAGAAAATATTCTGGTAAAGAGCATTAACAAGCTGGTTTAAAGCTGAACGATTCAAAGGAAGCAGTGATGACAATTTGACATTTCAAATATGGGTAATTTTTTTATTGAGTCATTTTTAAAAAAAATAATTTCAAACTTTCTTAGATTTTTTTCTTCCCCTCTCAGTATAGTTTTCTATCTTTCAGTCAATTCAGGATTTCTAAACATAGACACAGATAACAAAAATAAGACATATGATGAACTTGGATACATTGCTACAGAGCTTTCAATATGACAACATGATAAAAACAAAAGAGGTATACATTGAAAATTCTCTAAATCATTATTTCTATTGATAGGAAATAAGCCTGGTTTATCATATAAAATATTCCTGATTTATGAATCTCTCTGGTTAAGAACAAAATAAAATAGAAGAAAAATTGTTGCAGTAAATACTAACTTCATCTGGCTTCTGACATTGTAACAGCATCCCTCAAAGTATTTATAACTAGGGACCCAAGTTTTCCATTTCCCATGGAAAAACATGAAAAAAAAATCCTTTTTGTGTACCTTGGTGCTGCCAGGTGTACAGGGTGTGCCTTGCTATGGTGGTACAGAGCCCTCATAGCAGCAATGAGCTTCCCTACCCAGCCTCACTCTGCTCTGCCATGCCAGGTACTACCCAATGGGTTGCAGAGGTCCCAGGGGAGGGACAGCAGGGAAAGGAGCCTGAGCCTGCACCAGGAAGCCTATACTTGCACCTCCCTCCCCACCATGGGCTCTGCTCCGGCCATGCTAACCATAGGCGATGGGGAGCAAGGCTCCACACACTGCAAAACAGCAGCAGCTCCTGCCTCCTGTAGGCAACAGCTGGGGCTCAGAGGCTGCTATGGTTGGGCAGGGAGCTGTGGACCTGGGTCCCTAGCTTCATAGCCCTGGCAACTGGGGCCCCCTCCAGCAGGGCAGGGACCTGTGGGTGGGGGATGAGGGGCCCAGACCTGCATCCCAGGGAGATAAAGGGGCAGGGGGAGAGCTTTTATTTTCCATAAAATAACCTAAATCAAATTTAAAAAAAATATAGGCATTTCAAATTTATTTTATTACAGTGATTGAGTCAGTGGTAGGCTTCCAAATTGCTTTAAAATTGTATATCTATCAATACAACATTGTGATCAATTGATACCTACATAGTGGTGTTTCATTTTAATCACAGATTTGGGGGGTTTAAAACACAGAATTTGCCATTTTTAAACAGGTAAAAACAGCCCCCCCTGTTTATAATTATGATGCCAGAAGCTAGGGAAACCCATATTCTTCAGGAAGACTCCAAAGTCAGATTCTATCAATGGAACAGTGAAGTTTGAGGGAGGTTGCTGTTCAGAGGTATAAATAGTAGGGCTGTGCAAAATTTCACCGCAAGTTTGTTTCTATGATGTTTTGACTCGTTTTGAGGTGGAAACAGCAAAATCAAAATGAAACAGATATGGTCGAAACAGCCTCGAAACAAAAATTATAATACAGAAAATAATAGACTAAACAGTTTTGGAGGCAGTACATCAGCAAACATACAGCATTCATTTATAAGAAAAAGCCACCAACTTGCTTGCTTAGGCCACAATTTTCCAATCATAAAACAATTACAAAAATAAATATGTTTATATTTTCTACCTGTCTCACTAAACTTTTCTAAAACAAAATCTTTGCATTACATCAGTCAAACCACATTAAATTCTTGCATGAAGATCCTTATTTTGCATGGAGATCCTTAAAGCAGTCTCCATTCAGTTTGTCTGTCCACAAAGTGGAAATACAAGCTATGGAGAATTAAGCCATTTTGATGGGAAATTCATAGTTTTAGCTAACTTGTATTAACTATCCTACGTGTTTCTAGGTAGACAATCTCCTAGATTTTTTCTAAAAACAATTTTGGGGTCTCCACAAATCTAAAACATGAGGCCAACTACTTTAAAAATATCAGTTAGTTACTTTTTAGATCAAGTTATGACCCAATGAGGAAATAGACTCCATGGATTCTTATTGTAATAAAGAATTCATAACTTATTTTGGCAATCCTTCATTAGGTTTTTCATACCACAAGGTGCTGTTTACAGGATACAGTAGAGGTGGAGTGATTATGTTCCAATGTATCAAAAAGATCACAGCAAAACAAGATGTTGATTTGTTCTTTTCATCACAGGCAGAAAATATTTAGTGTGGTGGGAAGTAGGCAAGACCCTAGCTCAAGCCCTTTCAGGTTGGGGTGGACTAGAACACAGGACCACTGGTCACAGAGGGAGAGTTCTTGAGCTTTGGTAGCAAATGCACACATGACCCTTTTCTGTTTGTGAGAGCCCTGTCATGCATTCCATTTATGGCATGATTAATGTGGGCCATACATTGAACCAATTTAAGGCACCATAAAATGGCAAACCAATCACAATGTTCCTTATATTATGTGGAACATTCTTTGGCTGCTTTTTATGGCATCTTAAATTAAATGTGTGACAAGCCTGAGCATGGAAGCTATCTGAGGCCTGATGCTGACAATCAGCTGATGTTTGGAATCATTCCTCATCAAAAATGGGTCTCTAACTGGGGCCAAAGCTGCCCCAGTTCTGCCTGCTCCTAGTGGGCAGATCAAAGGACTCCCCAAGGGAGTTGAAACCCCAAATATGATAGTCCTGCTGGACTTCCAGTTGTAGGGGAACCAAAGCTTCCCAATTCAGGAAGCCCCTCAACCTCACCTGTCAGGAGCCTATGATCCCCCATGCCTGGTAACGAAAGTTTGGCTGTTGGGAGTAGGGATTTAAATTTCTCAGTGCAGATAGCCTCTTGACTCTACCACCCCAGAAGCCTTTTTTTCCTCATGCCCAGGAGCAAATGTTTACTTGATGGCAGTCATGCAATTAAAATCTGTCTTTATCCTCATAATGGTATACCATAATATGCATGTGTGGCATTGCAGAACATGTAATTGTTAAGATTGAGGATCAAAGCCCATCATGTGATTATTTGAATATCTGCCAGCAGCCTGAGGCTAAGTCCAATAGACATAGGTTTTGACTTCACGTTTTGCATGTCTAAAGTTGCTATGCATCCACAAAATGTGTTATGTGTTATGGCTGCCAGTAAGACTTTACAGCTGTGCACACTTCAAATAATGTTTTCATATCCTGGGTATGCACTGCTACACATTTGTGGTTGTACTTGTAAAATATTCATACTATAGTAATATTTGGAATCCTTCAATACTGTTACAAAAAGTAGCATTTCTTTTGCTTATTTGCATAGGCTTGGCATTCTCTAAACCAGTAACAAGCAAAATACAGACTACAGGCCTGATGCAGCCCATAGAGGGACTTTGTCCCATCTACAGTAGATTCCCTTGGGCCCAGGTTCCATCCAGCATGTGGTAGGTCCCACCATCCCCTAAGCACAAAGTGGGGCTGGGGTGGCTCCATAGCTGGACTTCCTTTCTAGCTGTCTGGGAAGTCAGGGCAGTCCAGGCATGGGATCTGGGTGGCTACAGCAAGAAAGGCAGAACAGTGGTGAGGAGGAAGGACCATTTTTCCCCCATGCTGAGCAGCAGTTTCTGCCTGACCATTGCCACTCCTCAGCATGGGCAGGCAGTCTCAAGTAGGCATGAGGTGGACTGGGTTCAGGGCTATGTGTGCAGGTTCTGGTTAGTCCACTCCAGGTGGGGTGGACCAGAGGAGGCACAAGGTGGGCTACTGTCATAGCTGATGCTCTACTATGTTGGTGGTGATGGGGAGGAGGTGCAGGGCTGTTGCAGGGGGTGCTGACCAGCATATGGCAGCTCTCCAGAACTGCCTATGTGACCTATGGGCCCAAATAATTGCCAGTCCCTGCTCTAAACAGGACATTTGTAAGAATTTGCTGTCCTGAGAAACTTCAAATGTTGCTGAGAAAAATGTGGCTCAACCCAACATTTCCATCTATGAGTACTCTTTTTCAGATACTATCAGTGACAAATGTGGCCTCAATTATGTAGTAAAACTAAAGATAAACAGAAAACAAATCACAATCAGCACAGCCAAGCTTTCAGAATCTCATGGCCATTTCCTCATCCTCACTTCTGACTATAATGTTTTCATCATCCTTGCAATCTAACAAGATTGAAGCAGATCCAGTCTCTCAGTCTCTCCTGATGATGTTCCCTCTCTCTCTGCAGGTGCCAAGAGTCCAAAAGACAGGGTTTGTATGCTCTATCATTTATAAATGTAGGATTAACACTTACTTAGGTTGGGGATTCCAGTCTCCCTGTTACTGTTTTTTTTAAACGTGCGCTCTCAGTCAACAGTCTTCTGCTTTTAAAATATTATTTTATAGCATCAGGGCCAATAAATGCAGTATAAGCAATAGCAAAATTCACATTTCAATGAATGATATTACCAATACATCTATTATATATCTAAGGCAAAATAGATTGCTTAATAAAGGCAGCTAGAAAAGCAACTGCTGTTCAATTCTGTTTGGCACAGAAAACATGTCTGATGTTTGAGTTATCTTTATGGGATAAAACAAACAAAACCAAAATGACTGTGAAAGAGTAGAAAAATATTTGCAAACCCTGTCATAACCTCCTTTCTATAAGGATTTCTATAAAGAAAGAAGAAAACAAAGGAAGTAGGTTTCAAGGGCAGGACGGATAGGGTAGGATGGATATTTGCCCTAGACCATTGTTTGCTTTGAGCTGCAAAATACAATCTTCCTCAGGGGACAATCACTAGAGAAGGATATTAATCTACCCTATGGTAGAAAATGTTATCTAATCAGTCCTGCTGCACCCTACAAAAAGGAGAGGGAGACTGGCAACACCACAAAATGTTGTCCCATCTTTGTGAAAAAATATCTACATCCCTGGTGGATCGTGGTTGGGCTGCATAGAAACAGAAAAGTAAGTTTGTAAGGGAGGTGATTTAGTTCAAACCCCTGCTCAAGCCTGGATCACCCCTTTCTTATGCATCCCAGACAATTACTATCATTCAGTCATTCTGATGGTATTTAACATTAATGGATGCAAAACAAACCCCTGGGAAACTCTACTTGATACCTCCTCCCAGTTTGACGGAGACAGTAACGACTATTCTTTGAACATGTAAGATATTAGTTGTTCTGAGTTGCAGGTCAATGAATAGGACTTGAGCTGAGACCCAGTTGTGCACACATCATAGAGTGGTTTTATCTAGACTGCATTTCTGCAGCTGACTTAACAACATAATGGGATAGTATGCCAAAAGCCTTGCTAAAATATAGCACATCATGGATCTCCACTTCCACAAAGCCTGTCATCTTACCATATAAATCTAGTTAGTTAAGCATGAACTTACTCTTAACAAATCAATGCTCACTATCCTTACCACCTGGTTAACGTCTTGTCTTAAAATAGGTTATTTGATTATATGCTCCAATATTTTTTTTCTGGGTCTCAAGGTTAGAGTAATTAGTGTTGAATTCTTTAGGGCCTCCTCCTTTCCTTCTTTTAATATGGTCCCTTTTTCAAACTTTAAGAATCTCTTTTATGAAAACTTTCACTTGAGATTCTGTTAATCAAAATACCTAGAAGGAAGAATGAGGGCAGATAAAGTGAAGGATCTTGGGAAGGACACTGAAGATCTTTCTTTCAACTCTTTTTGTTACATATAGTTTACATAGAATAGAAAGAGCTGAGGCAACTAATCATCTTGTCTGGATTTGTCTCAGTATGGAGATGGAGAAGTAAATAATTGTTTTTCAGTCAAGGAATAGTAACAGAACTCAAAAACTGTAACTGTTCTTAAGGTGTGAGGACTATATTATTATCCATGTCTCTATTATTTCTGCTAGATTGAAGTGAGAGGCAAAAGGAGATATGGAATCCCTTGTCTAGGGGTTCAGCTTATAGAGAAAATCTCTGGATATAGTTTAAATCCCAAAATCAAAGCCCGCTTTGAGATATATGAATTCTTATCTTAAAAAAAGAAAGATGTGAGAAATTAGTTGCTCTGAGGTGCACGTCAACAAGTGGGAACTGAGCTGAGAGCCAGAATGAAGCTGTTATTTAAGAGAGAAACTAATTTAGATGGAGCAAAAGAATATTATCAAAAATTCTTAGATACAGGTAAAAGGTGAAAAGTCTGAGAATGAACCTCTGGTAAAAATGAAACCTAAAGTATGTTTAATAAAAATACAAACAGTTTTTACTGCTACAATCAACAAGAATGCAAAAGTCATGACATGTCCGTTTTCCTTAGCTGGTTGTAGGCAGCGGGTGGATTTTCCTCTTTACAGGAAGAATTTGTTTTTCTTTGATAAATTAGTTCAATAAATAGTAATTAGCATATGGTGTTTTTCACACTAGATGGATAGGCAAGCAAAAGTTTGTTAATAGTAAGTAGTGCAAAGAAAATCTGTAAAAAAAGGCTTAATTGTTTCGATGTTGAGTATCAGTCTTAAGACTACTTTAAAACACTTTCATGACATACTAAAGTAAGGCTACAAAAATATAATAAAAAGGGCACATTTTGACACAGTTGATAAATATTAGAAGCTAAAAAAACCCCAAATATTCATATTTTACTCAAAATGTAAGTGATATACAAGAAAATATATTGATTATCATTAAAAACATTGATCATAGAAGCTAACATTCTTCATGGACAGGTTCCAGGACAGCTATCCCACCATAGGTAGGGGCAATTTTGGGGATAGCACTGCCAGGCCTCGGGTCTGCGCAGATGTAGTTAGGAATCTTCTGGAAGGGCTGGGTGTTTTCAAATCTGCGGGCCCTGATGCCCTCCACCCACAGGTGTTGAGAGAGCTGGCGGGGTTCATTCCTGTGCCCTTGGCCCGACTGTATGAGCGATCATGGTCCATGGGCCAGGTGCCCAGAGATTGGAAACTAGCTAATGTGGTCCCCATTTATAAGAAAGGGAGAAAGGAAGACCCAGGAAACTACAGGCCCATAAGCTTCACATCGGTCTTGGGGAAAATACTTGAAATAATTATCAAGGATCACATCTGTGAGGGGCCAGCAGGGGAGATCATGCCCAGGGGATATCAACATGGGTTCATCAAAGGCAGGTCCTGCCAGACCAACCTGATGGCCTTTTATGACCAGGTAACTAAATCCCTGTATGATGGTGTTGCTGTGGACGTAGTCTTTCTGGACTTTAAGAAGGCCTTTGACACTGTCTCTCACGCCATTCTCATTAATAAGCTGAGTGACTGTGGCATTGATGCCTACATAGTTGGATGGGTCAAAAATTGGCTGATGAGATGCACCCAGAGACTGGTGGTGGATGGGTCATACTCAACCTGGCAGGATGTGAATATTGGGGTCTCCCAGGGCTTGGTCCTGGGGCCCACATTGTTCAACATCTTCATCAGCGACTTGGACACGAGCCACCAATGAACATAAGCCACCAATGCCAGACTGCAGCCAGCAAAGGCAACCGCACCTTGTTGTGCATCCAAAGATGCATCTCAAGCTGGTCCAGAGAGGTGATACTCCCCATCTACGTGACATTGGTCAGGCCACAATTGAAGTACCACATCCAGTTCTGGGCATTGCACTTTAAGAAGGATGTGGCCTGCCTTGAAAGGGTTCAGAGGAGGGCCACCCGCTTGGTTGGAGGACAACAGGGCAGGCCCTGTGAGGAGAGGCTGAGGGACCTGAACCTGTTTAGCCTCAGCAAGTGGAGGCTGAGGGGGGATTTGGTGGCTGCCTATAAACTCGTTAGGGGAGATTAGCAGCAAATAGGAAGGGCCCTATTCCTCCCAGCAGCACCTGGGGTGACGAGGAACAATGGCCAGAAGCCATGGAGAATAGGTTCAGGTTAGAGATTAGGAGGCACTATTTCACTGTTAGGGTGGCTAGGTTCTGGAACCAACTTCCTAGGGAAGTGATCCTCACTCCTACCTTGGGTAAATTCAAAAAGAAGTTGGACGAACAGCTGTCTGGGGTTGTGTGATCCCAGCATGTGCTTTGACCAGTGTCAGGGGGTCAGACTAGATGATCTGTTCAGGTCCCTTCTGACCCCAAACTACTATGAAACTATGAAATTCACTGCACATAGACTCACATGGATTCACTTGTTGCTTTTTCCTCAGAAAATGGTTGACACAGTTAAAATGGTTACTTAGCATAAACAAATGGCTGGCTTAGCTATCATTCTGCCTTGTGGTCAGCAGCTCTGCTAGGTCACAGGTCATGCCTTGTATTCAGCTGCAAATCCAGTGCTCCCTAAGATCCAAATATTGTCACCCTAGCAGGGATGTTGGAGGACTTTGTTCTCTTTGGAGACAAGTCACAGAATGTTTTTCCCCAGGTTATTTTTTTTTCTTGGAACAGCCATTTTAACACTGAAAAAAAAACTCTGAGTATCTGTACACTGAAAACTTTCGGAACTTTTCAAAATCTGTACAAAAGTATACCTGTATTTTACCACAAGCATCCAGGGCTACCATCTCAAAACCCTTTGGATAGATGTGTTAATGAGTTGGTGCTTTTTTTATGTAATAAACCTGGCTGAGCTTTTTCCGACAAAATTCATTCTTTGTGTAACATTGAGGTCTCCAATGGAACACACAGTCTGCAACAGAGCACAAACAACATCCTAACAGAGCACTCATACATAAAGAACTGCACTGAGCAAAAGAATAGAGGGTAACAGGTTAAAAGAAAATGAAAGTTCTATAATGTAGCTCACTAATATTAGTATTTTCTGGATTTGTCTTTTTCCCTTTTCCAGATTCACATCCTGCAACAGTATAGAGTATTATAACATCGGAAAACCTTTTTATATAAATACTGATTATAATATGCAGAAATTCTGATTTTTATATATATATATATATATATATATTATTACATTTATACAAAAAAATATAAAAATATTTAGCAGATGTAAAGTGTCTCTCACGTTCATCTAGAATAGATATAGATATAGACTATAGATATATAGAATGCTTACAGCTTGAATAAAATCTGATGATAATATGCAGAAATTCTGATTATATATATATAATCAGAATTTCTGCATATTATCATCAGATTTTATTCAAGCTGTAAGCATTCTATATATCTATAGTCTATATCTATATCTATTCTAGATGAACGTGAGAGACACTTTACATCAGAAATTCTGATTATATATATATAATCAGAATTTCTGCATATTATCATCAGATTTTATTCAAGCTGTAATCATTCTATATAGATTGAGATGAACGTGAGAGATACTTTACATCTGCTAAATATTTTTATATTTTTTTGTATAAATGTAATAAATAATTTTATAGTCTGTCTTCCTATAATTCTATAATATATTATTCTAAAAATCTGGTTTTGAAGGTTCTAGCCAACATTTAATCCAACATATGGAGCTCTGATTTCCCATAAGATATATTTCCTCTTTTGTCTGTACTAAAGCTCTAAGAGATTTTTTTTAATATTTTTTTTCTGATCTCTACACCTCTAGATTCCCACTTTCTGACCACTGCTGTTCATGCTGTCACTCACTGCTTTAATACTCTCCACACAGTTAACCTCTTGGTTCTGTTCCTATCATCTTTCTTTCCTCCCTCCTTTCCTTTTTGATGTACACACAGTGTCTGCTGTGATACCTTTCCTTCTTTCTAATCTTGATTATTTGCTTCTTTCCCACACCAAGCTGTCCACCTTTCTAATTCTTCCCCTAAATTCATCTGAGTGGCTGAGCACCTTTAGGGAACATCTGGTGATTATACTGATTTCTTTCATTTTTAATTTTATTTTTTCTTTCCATAAATAACCCCCTTTCCTTTCTCAATAACATTCCTTCTGCTAATTGGAACTCTAGAAAGCAACCAAGATCAACTCTCTGTGATACTCAAAACCTGCCAAAATAACCCCGTGAGGATTGTATAATTGTTCTAGTAATCTAAGGCCCAGGCTGTCGCTCAGCTCCCCTCTAGGATATTACCGTTATATTTAGAGACAGATAGGCAGAGTTAGAGACAGAGCTAAGAGAGAGTTTCATGTCTGTGTGCTATTTAGCAGGAATAAATAAACAATTTTCTCAAGTTGTTTCCTGACTCTGTGAACTGAACCCATAACACCATACTGCATAATACCAGTTTGTGCTGTGCCCCCATCTTAACCTTATCTGTCCCTTTTTAACCTGTCATGTTTACTACTTTTACAAATAGGCAAGAGAAAAGAGGGGATTAAAAGTTTCAAGAAAGGTGTATGGGTAGCTGACTTGAAGCTTAAAATAGGAGGGAGAATAAAAGAGCTCTTCAAAAACCTTGAGTTATGAACTTGTTTTTATAAGTCAAATATATAACTGATACACCTCAGCATAAAACATGCATGAGACAGAGGTATAAGCAGTAACTCTTCAGAAGGATTTTTTTAAAAGTTGGTAGAGGCTTTGTGGATGAACTGTGTGGAGCAACATAAAAGAAAACAGCAAGGTCCTGATTCAGTGGAAAGTCCTTTGGCTTCATTCAGACTACTTATAGACTTAACACTAAGCATTTACCTGAACATCTTACAGAATTGGGTCAAGAGAATAGTGTAAGTAGTGGATCAAGGACAAGAAATAAAAAGCCATGTATAAAGCCAAAACCTTGAAAAGTTTGATTAAATATATTTTTCAAGGACCTTATTCAAATGAATTCAGGCACTTCAGGGCATGGCTTGACCTTTATTTTAGTACTGAATGCCAACTACACTGAATAAATTAATTCACGAAAAGTTAGTGGAATCACTCTTTTTTCCCCCCATAGGAATATACATTATTGTATTTGTAATTTGTAATTACTGTATTTGTAATTTAGCTTGCCCTTCTGTCCATAGTATCTGCAATCCTATGTTCAGAGCTGCTGGGGAAGTTTAAAGTGTAGAGTTAAACTCTGATTTATGAAAAACTGTTTGTCTTTATTCAAAATTAGGATTCTTGAAGCACTTTGAAATCCGTGGAGAATTTTGTTCAAAACTTTCTCAGTAGTAGATTCTACCCACGGAAGAGATTGCTTTAAAAAAGTGTGTATCAGAAAGGTAATGTTCTCATCTTACTGCCTCAATGTGGGGGTTTCCCCTAAAAAAGGACTCCAGGATCAAACCAGGTCATAGTAGACTTAAAACAGTTCATTCATGTATGCATATTAATATATGCACTTCATAAAGAATGCTACATTGATGGTTATATCAAGATTAAGCAATCTTTTAAGTTCCAAGTTTTTTGTACACCTTAAGTTCAAATCAATTTCTCAGCTCAGTAGGTATGTCTACACATGCGCATAAGCCCAAATTAAGGTTCATGAAGGGTGCGTGTCTACACGTGCATGCCCTTAATGTGCCTTAAAAATGGTGATGTAAGCCTTTTCAAGTCTAAATTTGATACCTGCATAAAGCAGTTATCACATTTATGCACAAATATTTAAATCATACTAGGAAACATGTAAATGTGCTAATGTGCATTAACACGGTATGTGTCATTGACTTGGGGACTAACTTGAGTTGGTTCACACACCCTCGTTAAAATGTGCATTAGCACATGTGGAAGCATGCCTGAATTGCGTTAATGCACATGAAGTTTAGGCATACATAAAAGCATGTATAGACATTCCCAGTGGGCATGTCTACACATGCATTTACTGCGCGGTAGTTTACTGTGTTGTAGTGGTTTTTAGACCAGCATCTACACGTGTAAGCATTACAGTGCAGTAACACTGTGTATGCTATGACTTAGGAGTAATGTTATTCCCAAGTCAGTCCACACACAGTTTTACTGCGCAGTAAGGTGTCTACATGTGCCTTATTGCTCAGTAACTAAGTGAGCATAAATCTGCTACCTGCATTATGCAGCTAGCAAATTTACATACAAGTTGGTGTAAGTTGGCATAGTTATTGCACAGTACAGGCATGCATGTGTAGCCATGCATCCATAGTGTGAAGTAACCTAAGTTACTGCTGTCTCGGACGGCCAGAGCCGACTCGAGGTGATTTAATAATTACTCGTTCGTTGGGCGGGCTGGTGAATAGAGAGGCGGACAAGGCTTAATTGGTTGCAAAACTTTTCTTACGCCACTTGTAGCTGCGATGCTGACGGTCCAGTCGTATGAACAACTATGTTAGTTGTTCCAGCTGGCAAGGCTCAGGCTAGCTCATCCATCCACAAATCAAGCCGGCGGGGCAAGGGTACGTCGGGGATTGCGCTCGGCGACGGGGAGAAGAATCGATAGGTGATCAATCTATCGATCAGCTCAGCCGCAAGTCAGATCTCTTTAGAGGCACTCTGCAGCATGCTCAAAGTTCTCCGACTTGGGCGGAAGTCGCACGAAATTTTAAACGGCCAGCAAGCCAATTACCAGGCGCCACGTAGGAATAATTTAGAACCAGACAATAGCGGGACACAAATTTGCATTCGAATGGCGGGAACTCTCTTGCACCGGGGGAAAACCTTTTACTTGGCAAGAGGCTCTCATGTGGCAGGAAAATTCCATCGTGCCGAGGCACCAAAATCACTGGGTTGTGACATGCCCCGTTGCCGATGACACAACTGGAATTTTAGACACATGAGTACATCATACAGCATCTTTGTTTCAGGATTTACTAACCTGGCAAAGCTTTAACAACCAATATATAATTGGTTGTTAAAGCCAACTTTAACAATATAAATATTGTTAAATATTTATAAATATGTAATATTATATATTACAATATATAATATACATATTATATATTGTATATATAATATGTATATTATATAAACAATATATATATTGTTTATATAATATATATATAAACAAACAATTTGATAGACTGGTCTTCTTTAACAAACTATAAAACACAACAACTTGAACATATAACAATAACTATTGATCATCGTCTGATCGGAGAACATCTGCTTGGGACTCCCCTCGGTTATTAGTCAGTCCGTCTTCTCCTATAAC
>NW_005842454.1:691356-706586 GCF_000455745.1 Alligator sinensis | reverse complement strand
ACCTCATGTACTGGATCAGTATCCAGACGGTGGGACTTAGTGTGCCTAACTAATGGGAGTCATGTAAATTTGGTTAATGTTTTCCAGATGTCTTGCCAATCATTCAAATTTTCGGTGGGAAAGGCTGTACCGGTAAGAATTTTATAAATGTATTGCAAATCAATTGCGATGATTAGAACAGGAAGCGAGTCGTTATGATGGGTCAGACAATGTTCCAGTACCTTGAGGAATCCTAACAATTCACATTTTTGGGACAAATTATCATCTGGGTCGGCTTGGAATATTTCCTTGTCATGACAAGCCTTGCAATAGTACCCATAGCCTCCGCCATGTCGGGAGGTTCCATCTGAGGCCATCCACGCCGGGGCAGAAGTTCCATACAGTGTAGGGACCTTCTCCTCATCTTCTGGGCTTGGATCAGGTACCGTGTCTTCCAGCCTCCAACAATGCCAGTTATAATGATGGATAAGCACTAGTGTATTCCAGGTCTTAGACTCTCCCTGAAAATGTGGATCAACCTTTCCCACATCCAGCAAGGGTAACAATGTGGCACCGGGAACACGCAACGTCCCATGCCCCCTTGCTAATGGCTCCACCAGTTGTTCAGCTAGAAGGATTTTTCCTACAGCTCCGTATTGATGTTGTGCCGCTTGAAGCGTCTTATGGGCCGTGTATACTAGCTCATCGCGAGGGTTGTGCATGACAGCCCACACGTGGTTCGTGGTGAACCCAAGGGTTATGGTTAGTGACTCACCCAGATCGATGGCGTGGAGCTGTGTGTTTTTAACCGTAGCTAACAGGCAAAGCAGGTTCCGCTGATCTCTTTTCGTCCAGGGCGTGGACTTTCGGGATTTGCTACAGATCTGTCGCTGCAACTTGGTGAGGAGTGACAAATCCCGGGGTCCAACATAATGCCGGTACCAATTTAAATGACCCAAAAGCTGTTAAAAGTGCCTCTTAGTAACAGGGAGGAATGTTTTTAATGGACCGATGTTAGGACCATCATGTGAGATTCCGTGGCAGATGGAACCGATGTATCGAGTGCCAAGGAACGTGATGTCATCTACAGGATGTAGGCCTGTCTTTTCCTCGTTGATCATCCATCCCCCACTTTGAAGGTGAGCGACTAGTTGGTCGACTATACTAGCAACTACGGAACTATCACGACCCATGATGGCGATATCATCGACATAACTCCAAATTTTTAATTCCTTCTCTGGGGGAAGAGAGTGCAAGGCTTGAAAATTTTTTAGGGTATTATTCATGGCACCAGTAGCTAATGATGGAGTGTTGCGATATCCTTGTGGACAGACTGTCCACCTGTACATGATGCCATCGATACACATATTTAGTATTCCTTCCGGGTCAGTTATCGGGATGGAAAAGAACATGTTTTTTAGATCCAATGTGACTCCTACCCACTTACTTTGTTGAAACTGTGCCATCTCAAATATACATTGTGGCAGAGTAGAAGGATTAGGTTGTTGGAGTACTTGACATCCTTTGTTAGCCTCTCTATAGTCTACGACTAACCGGGCTTCGTTAGGCTTTCTGGGTTTCGCAACTCCCCATCCTGATGACAGGTAGGTGCTGGCTGTAACGGGCTTAATACAGCCTCGTCGCTCGAGTCACTGCAGAAGGTCAAAAAGGGACTGTTTCAGAGGACCCTTAGTTGGGATAGGTCGCTATCACCAGGTGGAGGTGTTACGAACCATTGGTCGATGCCAATCCTGTTCTGGGATAACAACGGGTAATGCCTGCAGCACTTGTTCTTTAAGGTCAAGTGCTCTTATCCCTGGGATCCCTAAAATGTTGATGCCCCCTAGGACAGCCTCTAGGGGATATCGGTGGTCCTGAACCCACAACTTGACCTTCGTTGTGACAGCGATAGCATTAAGCCCATGTACCTTGATCGTTTTGGTGGTCTTTTGATGAGGTACCGTTGAGGTAATCACATTGGTTTGAGCTCCAGTATCGAGAAGGATGAATACTTGTTGCTTGTCATCTGGATCGGTAGGGTTGTAAACAGTGAGTTAGGCATATGGACGAGAATCAGTGGGGTCAGGTTTGAGTTGGAGAAGGCCGCCGGCAGAGCCAACGGCCATTATTCATTTTTTGGTGGGTCTTTGAATTTAAATCCTAAGGCTTCGGCTAGACGACGTTGGATCCTTTCTCCCAAAATACGCAACTGAATCTTTGTAAGTCCAGAGTGGGCGAGGAGAAAACCAAACATATTTCTTTCCTTCAAGGTTCTTGGAGGTGACCACCATGGCTCTCGCCGGGGGTTAAACTCTTGACGTCTAGGTCTCAGTGTTTCGGCTGGGTATGCTGAAGGTCGGTCCCTTATATCATCAGAAGCTTCTTCACTCTCTTTTATGAGCACCTGCAGTCGTGGGAGATGGCCTAAGAGATTTCCCACTGGTTGACCCGCCATTGGGTTCAAAAAGAGTCGGAGTGTAACGGCATTTGCTCCTCCGTATACCTCCACGCAGGCATCTATAGCTTCCAGAGGCATTGGAATTGCCCCAGGGTCTGATAGGTGGAGATGAGCCCATCTCTCTTTGCGTTGGACTGCTGTTAGTCTGATTGGATTCGTTCTTGGGCTCCATGAGAGAGATGACACCCCAACTATAGCCAGGAGGAGTTGTTCTGCAGTAGCCTTCTGCAGGCGACCCTCATGCCAGGTGTGAAATTTGTGGGTTACCTGTCCTACTACAAGCGCTGGGAGTGGGATGGGCCAGTGGGCACTGTCCGTGACCACGTTCAAATCAGTAGCACGCCCTCCGCTTCATGCCGCTTGTCGGGTCAGGGCACTCGCTTCTTCCTTGTCTAAAGTGTCAGATCCAAATTCCATTATTAATCTTCCTAACCACATGGCCAAGGTTTCTTCTGGTTTTATTTTAGATTCTCTACAAAGTTCCTAATTTTCTGGTTGGGTGCGTGTGCGAGAGATAACAGTGGTACGCGTAGTACCTTCCTCATCCGCAACATGCTTCATCACAGCTATCGGGTGAGCTGTGGCAGAGAGAGAGTTAAATTCTTCATTTGGGAGCGTTGGGTACCTCCCTCCTCCCACCATCCCTCTTCCCATTGCCCCCTCCCCGTGGCAAGGCAGCGGGGCCGTTGGGAACGACGTCACCTCAGGGGGCGGAGTCGCTAGGCGGATCCCCGCCGGGTCTTCTGTACCTCCACCCCTCCCTTCCGGGTTCCCCGGATAGCTCGCGCTTCTTTTGGCGCCATTTTCTGATAGCGGCATCATGCGGCCGGTGCTGTTAATAAGCGTTGCTCTGAGCTCTTTGCTGTCTGCTCCAGCGACTCCTTACCCGCCGTATGCATCTGTGCCTCTAAATTTACATATTCCCTTAGGAGACCCGCTACTGTACAGAACAGCACATTCATCATCTTTCCCTTCTTCCATTTAGTTAGACCCCATCTCAGCACATGACA
Organism: Alligator sinensis; assembly: GCF_000455745.1. Taxonomy (NCBI): domain Eukaryota; kingdom Metazoa; phylum Chordata; order Crocodylia; family Alligatoridae; genus Alligator; species Alligator sinensis. The sequence continues at coordinate 703,139 of NW_005842454.1, read as the reverse complement.
GCCCTTAGTTTCCAGATCCTCCTGGAGCTGAACGAGGAGCTCATGGCCCCGTGACTCAGGCACCAAATCCGGACAATTGAACCAGTCCGCGGGGGTGGGTTCCCCCCCTTTCCTTAAGTATCGAGTGCATCGAGCGAACTCCTGAGTGGGGTCAGCTTTTCTGCCTTCCGCGCCTTCACCCCGGCTAGGGATATGGTTGATGTTTCCTGCGGTGCGCCAGGGGCAGCACCCGATCAGGTTCATCTCCATCACTGTGCCCTTAGATCCCATCCTCGTCGCCATGTCTCGGACGGCCAGAGCCGACTCAAGTTGATTTAATAATTACTCGTTTGTTGGGTGGGCTGGTGAATAGAGAGGTGGACAAGGCTTAATTGGTTGCAAAACTTTACTTACGCCGCTTGTAGCTGCGACGCTGATGGTCCGGTCGTATGAACAACTATGTTAGTTTTTCCAGCTGGCAAGGCTCAGGCTAGCTCATCCATCCACAAATCAAGCCGGCGGGGCAAGGGTACGTCGGGGATTGCGCTCAGCGACGGGGAGAAGAATCGATAGGTGATCAATCTATCGATCAGCTCAGCCGCAAGTCAGATCTCTTTAGAGGCACTCTGCAGCATGCTCAAAGTTCTCCGACTTGGGCGGAAGTCGCACAAAATTTTAAACGGCCAGCAAGCCAATTACCAGCCGCCACATAGGAATAATTTAGAACCAGCCAATAGCGGGACACAAATTTGCATTCGAATGGCGGGAATTCTCTTGCACCGGGGTTTTCTGCTGCAACAGAAAACCTTTTACTTTGCAAGAGGCTCTCATGTGGCAGGAAAATTCCATCGTGCCGAGGCACCAAAATCACTGGGTTGTGAAAACTGCCAGTAACTGTGCACATGTAGCTGCTCCTAGTGTCTTTCACATTGCTTTTAATGAACATATCTATGCTCTGTTTTTTGTCTGTTATATCTAGTGATACAGATTCAGTTAAAGCATGTGCTTTATCTTCCCAATCTTTTCTCCAGTCTTAAACCAGACGTTCTACATTAAATAAATAAATAAAAACAAATGTTCTGCTGACCAATTTGTTTCCCAATTTTGTATGTGAGTGCCATTCAAAATTAAAACTCTTGGGTTTATGAACACCAACATATGATTTACAAGATGAATGCAGAATTTTCACAGTAACAAAAACATTCTTACTGGTTGTGTTTTTTTTCTGACTCCTTTGAAATCAAATACTTTCTCCATTAATTTTTATTATTCAAAACATGAGTGAAGTAAGTTTTTGAACTTGGAGTACTGCCTAAATTCAGAAAAGTTATGGAGTGGTGCCTTGATGCTAAAAAACATGTTGAGAACTACTCCACTGACTTCAATGAATACAAAAAGCATGGCCATTAGTGTGAATCAAACCTGTGACCTTCACTGTCAAAAGAACGAGTTCTTAACATTTGAATGTTGTGGGTACTAAAAACCATATTTGTATTAACTCTGTATTTCATAGTTGCTGGATCACAAAAAACAATCAAGTTATGAGACACTAAACATTTTATTAAATTAAACATAAAGGCAGGATATCCCAAGATAGAACACTCTCAGGAATAGGAAATCCATATTCTAAGCCCCTCTCCCACAGATGTTTGAACATGCTTCAACATAGTGTTCTAACCACTGAGCCATAAGTTAGTTACTGTCCAATCCCCTCTTCTTGAAGCTGGACCTCCTGGACAGCAAAAAAAAAAAATAAATAAAATAAAAATTGAATGAGTGACCAGGAGAAAAGGATAAAGCCAGAGGGTGTAGGTTCAATAAAGTTTGATGCTCCCAAGAATGGGAAATATGCTATAAGCTAGGCCCTTGCTCCCAAAGAAAATTGCTCTCCATACATTTTATCTAATTAATATTAATTGCAAGATAAAACCGGCATCAAGGGAAGGACCACAGAGTACAGTTGGTAATACCTAACATAGTGGTTTAGAGCACTATAGAGAGAAAAAGGTTCAATCCCCTTTGGTCGGAGAAGCACTAGACAGTAAAATGGAAACCAAAATTGAGTGGAAGCATTACAAAGTAGTACTTACGTGGCTAGGTAGCTGCTATTTAGACATATAAAGTAGTGGTACGTTGATCCTTTGATTTTTATTAATTTCCCAGGAAATGTGGTGTTTTCCTTGCTTCTGTAGTACCATTTTCTTCATGCTTCAAACCCCAAAGCACAGCTATAGCTTCAGAAACCACTAGGCTCTTCTAGGAGCCACAGAATGGCAAATAGTTTGCATATGTGAAATATCACTGAATTGAATTACAGTAATCGTGTGCATAAAGTTATTAATGTGTATAAGTGTTTTTGGGATAATGACCGAATTCATTTAATGTCTATAGTTATTTACTACAAGCTTCTTTCAATAACCTCTTTCTTAAAAAAAAAAGTTATTTGCATGAGAGGAGGCAAACCTATCATAACTGAAACCTGTACTTCCGTTTGCACAGGCTAGATAATGATCTTACAGTAACAGTTTCTCTTACAGGCTTCATCCACAGTAGTTTAATCTCAGAAGGGTCTTACTTGGTTCACAAACCAATCAGCAGCAATCAGTAGTTCTTTTTTATAGGGTCTCTCATTCTTGAAGAAGCTTTAGCTCCCACACAAAATTCAGTAAGCGGTTCTCTTATTAATGGTCATTCCAGGCAGAAATGATGTGAACTTGGCTTGCATTTAAAATTTTTTTCATGGTAATTTTAGTTATAGGTAAATTCCTTCCACTGAGAATGGAAAAAGATGTGGAGAAAATGTTATTGTATCTCAGGATGCTAAAGGTAATACATAATACACACTAAATATATAATCCTTAAAGTGTGCATCTGTAAGTCAGGGTAGGACTAGGGATTTCATTTTGACACTTTTTATAAGTATAATCAGCATGTAAACCCTCAGGTTACATGCTTTGTCCTGTTGTTTGTTCCAAAATGGACCTCAATAGACAAACATAGACCAGCATCCCACTACGCTGAACACAAGGCTATTTACTGTACTTAATAAAAAAAAAAATGTTACTGTAAGTTCTTAATACCAGGGTGTAAGTAATTAATTATTTCTATGAGAATATATATATATATTTCTAAACAGCAGTCGGGCAGCTGTCTCATTTTATATCAGAGTTTACCCAGGAAATATACAATTATACCATCTTAGTTTTCTCTAGTCTTTTTGTCAGAAACTTTTGAATATCTTTACAAAGGAGATCATTAATAGCATTTTACAGATGCAGAGAACACCACAAATAGATGACATACCTCTGCAATAACCAGGCAGAGCCAGGGGGGAAAAAAAGCAAAACAAAACCCCAAACTGTATATTGAAGTTCATGGTCTAATGTTTTATACATTTTTTATCAATTTTTGCTGAGGACATGTATGATCTTTTTTATTGCTGCAAGATGAACCTGCATTGTCAGAAAGCAAAGGCATTTTTCTAAACAATAGAAATGCTTGAAAAGTCCTTAATAGTGACTGAAAGAGGAGTTGTTCCCCATATTTTTATATATTAAATGTATATATACATTTATATGCACACACACTCCCACACACAAACTCCTGTACTCAAAACTCAAGTCATCCAGTTTTCCATACAGTTTTTTGACAAAACCATCCATAGAGATAAACTAACTTAGACATTATCCTATACCTCATAAAATGTGAGAGTCCTGAGCCAATGCTGAGGAGCTGAAGTACAAGCAAGAACTTTTGTGTGTCTCCTCCTCACCATTATGTCTTTTTACATTCTTCATCAGCCTAGATTAGCCAGTTCTACAGCCAATATGTTCAGTGTGGAACATTGTATAGGGCCACAAATACTTTTAAGCATAAAATTATTCATCTAGATCACAGAAACATGGGCTAAGTAATAGAGCTATCTTCTTGGTCTTTGCATTCAGCTCAGTAATATATTGCACTATTATTTGTGTTAAGGGGACAATTGCTGTTATAATATTGTTTTCACAACTATATTTTATCATATTATTGTTGGGAAGTTTCCTGAAAAGAAACCTCTGTTAAAGGACATTCAAAATTTTGCCTTCACTGTTCCATGGGTCCCATCACAAATACAAGAGCATTTTCTAAATAGTAATTAATTCTCAAAACCAACTTCTGAGTGAGACATATTATTCCTATTTTTCTTTACAAGAGAACTGGATCACGCAGAAACCAGACAAATTATTCAATATCATGTTGATAATCTGATAGGGGAAGGAATTAACCTCTGATCTCCTTAGATTTATTCAAATTCCTGAACAAGGTCACACTTGTTCTTCCCAAATTGACAAATTGTATGAACCCCAAATGTACAGACTAAGGATCACAATGAGGTATTTCTGTAGGAATGTTTGTATGAGAGTAATTATGAACACAGACAAAATAAATTATTAGTAATATGATGCACTAGGAAAAGCTGAGTCTATTTTCTTAAACTTTCTACTGGAATGGAACTGTATAGTTTCAGGACCTAGGGTCAATATACTATGTACACATTCAAAAAGAGGAGCAGGTATTGCCAACCTCCAAGTCATAGGCACTAGAAGTAATATGTGCTTGTGGGGGTCATTTGTCAGGTAGCTGGGAAGAAGAAGCTTCATCTACCTAGATACAAGGAACACTACTAAACAAATTCAATCTGGTTATATGCTATGGCAACACTTTATAGCCTTGAATATTTATATCAAAGTTCTCTTCCAGTTTCTGGCCAGAAAAAAACAAGCAAGTTCCTGACCCATACCGGGTTTTTTCTTGGGTACAACCCCTTCACTGGACCCTTAGCCCTGTCTCAGCTCTCACTTATATCCCGCCATGTCCTAGATCCTTCTGGGCTTCAACCCCTTCTCTACTCACTCATTGGGTCACCGGTCCCAGCTTCAGACCATGGTTCCCACAACCTTGCAGGACTATCTTGGCTTCAGCCCCTAAACCACTTAGCTTTAGCCCACCAGGGTGAAGCATTGCCCATCCATGCCACCTTGGCTCCCCAAATCTCCAATCAGAACATAAACAGCTCTAACACAAAACCACTTACTATAGTAGGAATATATCCTATAGATAAGTGGCTTTGTGTTAGAGTTGTTTATGTTCACATTGGATATATAGATATAGATTTAGATATATATGAATGAGATATTCAGTAGCTGCTTCCTACAGGAGCAGGAGCAGTCTGAGCCTCTGGCTCTGAGTCAGGCTTATATAAGCTCTTTCTCCTCCCCTTTCCCGTCATCAGACCTCCAATCTTCAGGGCTAGGCTCAGGGATTTCTCTTGTTCCCTGATTAGCAGCCCTGCCTACTTAAAATCAACATCTTCTACCTATCTTTTCTATCAACAGGCTTATTGCTTTGCAACTGGACTCCCTGTGGAACTGCACCCATCCTTCTGCTGGTAGCAGGGGTCCCATGCTACAGGATGACCTTACCATGAGGAGGGGGCTAGAATAGATTACCTGTTGGGGTTCCTTACAGCCCTACTATTCTATGATTCAATTTTGGCAATGCAGAAAAGGCAAAAGTATTCAACAAATGTCTCTGTTTATTTGTTAGGGGAAGGAAGGGACAGAAGGCATAGTCATAACATGATAGTGGTGATGAAGTACTTTCTACTCCTCGATTACTAAGGATGATGATAAACAGCAGCTACTTAAGTTATACAATTTTAAATCAGCATGTTCAAGTAATTTCATTCAAGAGTTGAAAACAGCTGGCTAAGATGCTTACTGTACTATTAATGTTGATTTTTAATAAATCTTGGAACAGTGGGAAAAGGGGAAGTTCAAAAGGACTGGAAGAAAACTAATGTTTGTGCCAATATTTAAAGAGGGTAAACAGGATTACAAGAGTAACTATAGGCCTGTCAACTTGATATTGATCCTAAAGAAAATAATGTAGTAGGGTTGGAGTGTTGTTGTGGAATGCCTAGAAGCTTATCCAACACTTCTAGCTGTACATTTGGTCCAACAGAAAATATGACAAAAAATCCTGGCCTCAAGAGCCAGGTACAAATATTACATTTATACTAGTGTAAGAGATCAGAAACTGGTCTATACCTATAACAGAAAGGAGTTCAGCATACATAGTCTGGGTTAAAAATGGTAGAATCCAATCTAAATTTTACCTCCTTCCCCACCACTTTCCGACCAAAGGATTAATCTGTGTTTTGTTCTCTACTGATCTAAACTATGCCACTTACAGGAAATCATGCAACTTAGATTGATGCCACTTCAGGGTTTTTGAAAGTCTGTACCTAGCCAAGAAAAATAAGAACTTTGCATAATAAGGACGTCCACTAATAAGAAATAAATTAATGTAATATAATTAATACCAATCAAAGTAGATTAATGAAAATAGGTCTTGCTGAACTAAGTTGTTATGTTTTAGTATTATTGTTATGAGATTACAAGTTTGGTTGATAAATGCAATAGTGTTGATCAATAGACATAGAGTGAGATCCTGTTCCACTTTTATTCATGCAGGACATGGTAACTCCCTTGCCCCACTTGTACTGTAAGGAGCAGCAGCAAGGGGGGAGCACCTGGCAGACCCGGCTCAGGTTCCTGCTGCTAGGACAGGGAGAGAGTAATTAAACCCCTCTCTGGCCAGTTTAGCTAAGGCTACTGCCAGGGCTGGCCATGCCCCTACCACTGGAGCAGCCAGAGTGAAGAAGTGTAGGTCCATGATGGTGGGACAGGGGAGGGAGGGAGTGGGGGAAAAACTTCTTCCCTGATCCCTTCCAGACCCCTACCTATTCCTGCTTTGGCTGGGGAGCAGAGGGGTGGGAACAGAACTGCTCAGCTGCAGCAGAGAGCCCAGAGAGCATGCTGGGATCCTGAGGGACTCTGGTTTAGCTTAAACCAGGAAAGGGTCTGAGACAGACATTGCATAAACTGGTTTAAGCTCAATCAGTTAAGATTGAATTTTATTAGTAGATGTTTATGATTGTGAATCCAAAAAGATGACAAAGCCAGTAGGGAAATACAAATAGCCCAAGTGAGGGACTAACATGAGAGGGATGGGGGTGAGCAGGGGAATGCAACTAGGTTACAGAAAATACAATGTTAGTCAACTAAGCCCGGGGGTGGGGGAAGGAGGGTGAGGGAAGGGGAGGGAGCTGGTTCGTAATGTTGAGAGAGAAAGAAGACAGATGCACACAAACCCATACAATAGTCTGCAATGGTGGAGGAAGTAGGTCAATGAAAGTGTCTCAGTCTATATAGAGTCTCATCGTGGGGGTCCTCTTTGGGTGGAGCAGGATTATCCATTGCTCAAGATTCCTCTCAAAGTGAAGTCTATCAGGTGCAAAGGGAGGTTCAGGTGCTCCCCTCTGGATCTGGTCCAGGAGCAGTCGGTCTGGTGAGGTTGGAGTACTGACGGTGGCCCATGATGTGCTCCACATAGATGTCACAGGACCAGTGGATCATGTCAGGCAGCATGAGGCAGCACATCAGCTTGGTGTAGTGGCAGGAGATGTGACAGGCATGCAGGACACACACATTGCTGGGGTCCCAGGTTCTGGGTGTTCCCATGATGAGTGTGTTGACTGTCACATTGCCACCGTGGCCCCTCAGGATGTTGGCCACCGGGGTGTATTTCTCCTGCTTGTAAGCCTGGGCGTCGGTGAAGGCTTGATGCTGGATCTCAAAGGGGATGGTCACATCCATGATCATGATCTTCTTGGCCTCTTTGCTCATGATGAAAATGTTGCAGCACATCTGGCACTTACAGCCAGGGATGGTGCGGTTCACGAAGATCTACCCCGCTGCGGCTGGGATGGCCCTCACCAGGCAGTCCTGGACAGCATTGTGGCAGAGCTGTCAGGCTCTGGTGTGTGGCCTGCAGCTGTGCAGCACATGGGGGAGGGTCTCTACCACATAGCTGCACCATCGGCACCTCTTGTCCCAGTAGCTGAAGCAGACAGCTCCATTCAGAGGCAGGCAGTTGAGGCATGTGCAGTGGAGGAATCGCCAGTCTGCAAAGTGTGTGGACCTCCTGCTGGGCATGAAATGGTTGCTGGAGTCCCACTTTGAGGTGATGTTGAAGACCTTTCCCTGGTCGGGTTTGGCCCTCAGGTCACCAGTATACTTGTTTTGGATAGCATCCTTCAGGAACCACTCCAGGAAAGTCCTAGTGCGGGGCGTCATGGTGACGCGGTCGGCATGCAGGGCTGGTTTCAGGGAGACTCCCAGCTCCTGGCACTCCTTGGTCCAGGTCTAGGCACAGCTGATGCATTTCCCAAGGCAGCATGTGGCATTGTGGGCTTGGCTCCACAGCAAGGCAAAGTCCCCGCTATCTATGATGAACTCGCCCTCCAGTCAGCTGCTAAGGAAGGTGGCCAAGTCACATCTGATCAGTTGTCTTGCAGTCCTCTTGCAGGTGGTCTTCTAGAGGGCTCTGGCAATGATGACACTTACCATGGGGTCTGGGCAGGTCAGGAGGCGGAAGGCATGGGTGATTACCGTAATGTTGCAGAGATCTCCCATATGGGGGATGTTGGCACCTCCCTACCGGTGGGAGAGGTGCAGGACCTCATTGATGGCTCTCAGCACCAGGTGCAGCCACTTCTTCAGCAGCCACCAGATCTTGGTGTCTGCTTTCTTGAGGGGAATCTTGGGGACTGCCAAGCCTCTCAGGATGAGCATGATGTGGGAGATAAGGAAGGTGTTCACCGCATCTGTCTTTTGCCAGGGGGCTGGCAGGGATGAGTCCAGCTTGTGGGCATCCTGCATGATCCCATTGGTGGTCTCTTCTGGTGTCTGCTTGGCCCAGTGGCCGGTGGGTGTCCACAGCTGGCAGAAGGCCTCACTGTCATGTAGGTGCCTCATCTCCTGGCACAGTTAAGATTGATACTACATTCAACCAGGTTTATCTCAAACTGGTTTTGGCAATTTTGAAAGCGGTTTATATGCAGTGAACATCTGTTCTATTACAGGTTTAAACCACTTTCTGATCACTTAAACTGGTTTATGTGTAATGTCTATCCCTAGCCAAAGTGTTGCTGGTCTACATAGTGATTTGAGAGGGACCGTGTACTGTAATTTTGGAAAATCTATACAAGACAAAATCTCTTGAACATCTAAATTCCTTATATAGCTCCATGTTGCCCTACTTCTGCATGCTTAGAAGAGATACACTTACGGCCCTGTAAATCTTATGCTAGCAGTTTTCAAAGTGTAGGTCACCCCCGCCCCCGATGGGTGTGAAGGAACATGTGTGGGGGCGTTCAGTGCAGGGGATCACAGGCAAGAAGTTTGCAAGGAGCCAGCATGACTGGAGTCTCACAGAGGTAAGTGGGGTTGGGGAGCCCCAGGCAGGCTCTGCCAGCAGGCTGCTGTTCCTCCAGGAACCCGGCATGGTGGTAGCACAGAATAGAGCTGTAGCAGGATTAAGGTAAGAGGTGCTGGAGCTGTGGTGGGTGGAACCCGCTGAGCTGAGCCAAGCTGAGCCACAGCAGCTATAGTAATGCCTACTCTCACAAAACAATTGCAAGACTCCCAATTATCAAATCAGATTAACTCTAACCCACAATCTCAGGATACAACTCTCAAATCTTGGGATTTTTCCTTCCAGTACATGTAGAGAGCACCCAGCTGGTAACTCTGTGGAGGAAAAGGGTCTTTGGGCAGAGGGAAGGGCCCAAGGTGTACAGATTAAGGCCCCCATGGTGAAGGAGGGAGAGGGGCAGGGGCTGGGGTTAATGGGGCCCTGGCAATTCACAGATTCACAGAAGTTTATGACTAGAAGGGCCTCATGAGATCATTGTGTCCAGCTCCCATGCTCTGGGCAGGAAAGGCTTCTGGGGTCAAATAACCCCAGCAAGGTGTGCATCCTGTCTCTTTGGAGATCTCTAGGGTAGGTGCCTACACCAACCCTGCTGGAATTTTATTCCAGAATCTGTTCACACAAACTGTAAAGACTTTTTTTCTTATATTCATTTTGAAACTTCATTTTAGGAGTTTATGACCATTGCTCCAGGTTTTACCCTGGGAGACATTGGTGAATAGTTGTTTTCTTAGTCCCTGGTCCTCACCCTTGATATATTTGTAAGCTGCTAGCAAATCCTCCCAAAGTCTTCTCTTTTATAGGCTGAACAGTCTCATATCTGTCAGCCTTTCCTCATATGGATTGCTGTTCAGGCCTCTAATCATAGGAGTGGCTCTTCTTTGAACTCTTTCAAAGCTTCTCCACATCCTTCTTGAAGTGTGGCACCTAGAACTGGATACAGTAGTCCAGCTGCAGCCTCACCAATGCTGAGCAAAGCAGAAGAATAACTCCCTTAGTTTTGCTTGAGATGCACTGGATCAGTTGATGAATGCCAGTATAATGTTTGCTCTGCTAACTATAGCATCACAGTGGTGGCTCATATTCATTTTATGGTCAATTAGGTCCCTTTCAAATGTGGTGCTAGCTAGCATAGCACCACCAAGCCTGTAAGGTTTTTGTGGATTTTTCCTTCCTTCTCAGTGTTGAACGGCATCTGGTTCTGCTCCATCCAACTAACTAATCTGTCTAGGCCCACCTGGATCATTGGCCTACTCTGATGCACGGCTGTGCTTCCCCACAGCTTATTGTCAATGGTGAACTTTGCCAGTGTGCTTTTGTCCCCCACATCCAGATCATTGATGAAGATGTTGAAAAGCACTGGTCCAAGTACTAAATCCCGGGGGTCCCCACTGGCTACCTTCTTCAAAGTTTACACAGATCTGCCTATTAGTATTCTCTTGGTATGACCACAGCCAGTTTCCCACCCATATGACCATTGAATTGTTGAGCCCATAGTCCCCTAGTTTTACCTTGAGAACCTCATGGGACACAAGTCAAAGACCTTCCTAAAGTACAAGTAAATGATATCAACCTCATCTCCCTTATTCAGGTGGTGAGTAACCAGTTTGTAGAAGATGAGGCTAGTCAGACATGGCCTACCCACAGCAAACCCATGATGGCTGTTGTTCAGAATTTTGCCTTCTACTAGCTTATCACATATGGACTCCTTGAGAATTTTTTTGAGGATTTTTCCTTGGATTGAGGTCAGGCTGATCAGCCTGTAGTTCTCTGAGTCCTGTCTCCTCCTCTTCTTGAAGATGGGCACAATAATGGCCCTCTTCCAGTCTTCTGGGACCTCTCTTGAGCACCACAAATTCTCAAAGAGGTTCACCAGTGGTACTGTGATGACTATGGCTAGTTTGTTCAGCACTCTCAGATGGAGTTCATCTGGCCCTGCTGACATATATATATACAGCTTCTCTAGCTGTTCTTTTACCAGCTCTACATTGACTTTTGGTATGTGATCATCCCTATTGTGTCATATTTGCATTCATCAGGCTGTCACTCTTAGGCTGGTGGAATACAGGTGCAAAGTACTCATTTGGGAGTTCAGTTTTCTCTTTGGTGTCAGTGACTAGATGTCCAGGTGCATTGATCAGTGGTCCCACATTTCCACTGTTTTTTCTCCTGTTACCTGCATACCTACAGAAGGACTTTTTATTGTCCTTGACTTTGGTTGCTAACTTGAATTCGGTCACTGCCTTTGCTTTTCTAATCTTTCCCCTACAGGTGTGGGCCAAACATATATAGTACTCCTTTGGGCCTATTCCTAGCTTCCATCATTGATAAGCCTCCCTTTTCTTTTTCAGAAGATCTGCAACTTCCCTATTGAGCCAAGATATCCTCCTGGCCCCCGTGCCAGCTTTTTTGCATACAGGTATGGCCACCTTCAGTGCATTGAGGATTGTGTCCTTGAGCTATGACTACTCTTCATCCACACT
>NW_005842454.1:682770-691346 GCF_000455745.1 Alligator sinensis | reverse complement strand
CTTTCCCTGTGGTCCATGGTCCTGTAGGGCATTACTCACTGAAGTCCTTAGCTTATTGAAGTCAGCTTTTTAAAAGTTAAGAATTTGTACCTTACTGATAAATGGGGATGGGGCGGGTCATATGATAGAGCTGTGGGCAGCTGTTCCAGAGTGTGGAGGGGTGCAGCTCCCTGCCACAGTATGCACTCCTGGGGGAGGGATGGGGGGCATGTGCCCCCCAGATTTGTGCATGGGTCACAGACAGTCTGCCCACTGTGGGCTGGGGCTCTCTGTGCCCTGCTGCCTTTGCCCTGGGAGCCATGCAACACCAGTGTGCCTCCTGCCGCTTACCAGGGAGCCCTGGGAGCCACACACTGGCCATGCTACATGTCCCCTGCCCACCCAGCAGACAGCAGGAAGCACATGGTGTTGCATGGTTCTTGGGGCAAAGGCAGCACTAAGCAGGGTGCAGAGAGCCCCAGCCTGCAGTGGCCAGCCCTTCCCTCACACCTTCCCTCTCCCCCAGCCCTTTCCCCTCCACTTACCTGCTGGGTGGTGTGTGTGTGTGTGTGTGTGTGTGTGTGTGTGTCTGTCTGTCTGTCTGTCTGTCTTTGTGTCTCTGCCTCTTACTCCCAAGTCACAGTCCGCCCCTAGTCCTGCCACTGTCCCTCACTCCTGACTCCCAGGACTCCACAACCTGCCAGGGTGTGCAGGGGAACCCCGTCCCCGGGCTCCATGCCCCCCCACACACAGCCACAGCCCCATACCTTCACAAATAACCCCTCCCATGCACACACACTTCAAAAGTAGCATCTCATGATTTTCATTCCATATCTCTTGATTTTTAAAAGTTTGTCTCATGATTTTTTTATGTGGTGTGGTTGGCAATACTGTGGCTATTAGGATGAGGGGCAACCTGTGCTTGGCTGTGCTGCTCCTCTGAAGTGTGGGGGGTAGGGGTGGCAGGAAGCCACAAACAAAATTGTAACTCAAAGTGGAGCTCAGCTCAAAAACTTTGAAAAGCAATGTTTTATGCTGTGAGCTGCACAAATGTTGATCAATATTAGTGCTAGCTCACATTTGGAGCAGCCACATTTCAAGCCAGCAAGGGGCCTGGAGTATTAAAAGGTAATAATCCACTTCCCATTCCAGGCTTTACCCCACCTTCAGTCCCTCTGGAATCCCCCACCCAGTCCCTGCTACCCACCCCTGCCTACTTGTAGCTGCCTAGCTGTCTGTCCCAGGGAAGCAGGAAGGGAATGGTTAATCTACCTGCCCAGCCACCCCTGCAGACCTGCTGCTCTTCTATGGGATGAGCCCACTCAGAGAGCAGCAGCAGCCAAGAAAGCAAGTTAACTCTTACCATCCTGGTCCCCCAGGACAGTCAGCACAGGCAGCTACAAGTAAGTTCAGGGGGGAGCAGTGAGCAGGGATCTGGGGTGCTGGGGAGGGCGGGAGCAGTGGTCCTGATCCAGGGCAGCAGGGGAAAGGGGTGGCGGTGCAGTGTTTGCACTAAGTTGTAGCCTAGAATGGCTGCACCGTATTGTAACATGAGATGGGTAGTATGGGATCAGAGATAATCTGGAGTAACATATAATTTTGTTTCCACAAAAATTAGTACTTAAAACCAGTTTCAAATGTTAATGTACAGACAATCCAGGTGTCAAGAGCTTCAGGAGCTGCCCAAAATTGCCACCTAAACAAGGCACTTAGAAAAGAGAGGAGACACACCGAGCTTTTAGCCTAGTAATGTTAAGATTAGGCCATTTTCCCAGAATGGAAGAGATCCAGGTTTTAGACTTTCCTTAGCCTTTTCCATCATTAAAACCTCAATTCCTACTCCCTAGCAAACTTGTTTCACCACCAGGCCCTGGGCTATGCAGGGCTGAGGCTATCTTCTGTTACTTTTTCTGAAACTGGAACACTGGACAGACAATGTCTGAGTGGAAAGGACTGGAAAGGGTATCTCAATGTTGTGTATCCATTTTGAATTACATAGTTATTCATTAAAGCAAGGGCCAAGGGTCCCTCCTTCTCAGATGAGTATAGTTATAGAGGATCAATGCCTCTTTCAAGGGGAAGAGGAAAGCGCTGCCCCGAGATACTATGATTATATGATTCTTAGATACATCCTTGTTCAGTCTCCTTCTCCTAAGTGGACCTGCTGAAGCCAGCTCTTCTCAGTCACTGGGTTCCCTGGTGATCTGTAGCACCCCACATGAGAGAGATCCTTTTTTGTTTTGTTTTGTTTTGTTTTGTTTTGGTCAGAAACAAGGGTGTTTTCTTTTTTTAGAGGAAGAGTATCAGAGTATTGATGTCCCCAAAAGCATAGCAGACTCCTTCAAAACAGTCTTTATTATCCAACTACAGTTCCCTCCATCTTCACTCAGACTTTACTCTGTCCTCCCTGGGAAAGCTTTTTTTTTTTTCCCCCCCACCTCTCAGCTCTCTCAGAGCCTCACTCATTCTTCTGAGCCTTACTTGCAACAAACACTTATAAAACCATAGTATTTACCTGGGGGAAACACTCACCCCATACACAGGGAATTCTGCAAATTGTGGAGGAAGTACCCCCTGCAGTGGTTCCTTTATTATTTTTTTTCTCATTTTGCCACTTGCTTCCCCATCCCCAGCTTCCCCATCCATGATTGGTGGAGGGGCCCCACCAGCCAGGTCATTTTCCACTGATTTCCAGGGAAGCAAAAATTGCTGTTTTAAAATATGCCATGGTTTTTGCCTCCCCACTGGTCAGCTGCAAGTGGTGGGGCCACCAGGACCCCTCTGCCAATCATCAATGAGAAGGCAAAAACTGTCATATTGAATGAAATAGTTTGAATGTTTTTAAAGGTTGCCCATTAGCCAGTTTCAGGAAGAAGATAGGAGTTATCTCCTTATCTAGCTCATTGTTTTTAGGACTACGTGCAAAATGTCCTGACTTCGCTTAAAGCCTTAATTTAAATTTTATCTTTAGAAGTCTTTTACAAAGAGAGCAAATATCCTGAATTCCGAGAGATCAAACCCTAAGGCCTTTTAACAAGATTGGTAAGAAAAGGGCATTTGCAGTGAAGTCTCCCCAAGAGTAATTTAAAATGCTCAACAAAGGCAAAAGAATCTGTTGAGTAAGATCCGAGCCCAAATTTGGGGGTAATGACAGGTTGAGTAGGAGGAGCCCACAGACGGCAGCTCACTCAATAAAAACTGTAACTTACTGTCCCAATTTGGAGGTGACTTCACTTGCAGAACAACGAAGGAAGAATCGCAAGTGTAGGCCGGAACAGACTGATCACCTGATCCACCCTCTCCGTGAACACGAATCTCTTAGTTCACGTTGAAGCTGCAGAGCGCCCGAAAGGGACTGAAGGAAGGGGACTTAGTCCTATCACTGCTGAGCCCAGCTCATTGAATTGTATTGCTGAGGCCAGCCTATTGAATTGTATTGCTGAGGCGAGCCCATTGAACCGTACTACTGAGGCCAACCCATTAAATTGTACTACTGAGGAATGAAACCATATTTTGGTATTTGGCTTCTCGGAATTCTAGGATTGTAAGTATATTATGAAAATAATAGCATTGATTCAAATTTAACTTTTAGTTGTAATTGTAGTTGTTTTTGTAACACTAATTCTTATAGCATTGTTTGGGAAGGAAGTGCATTTGGAGCATTGTTTCTGATATATGTAGTTATTGTGTTCTTAATGTTTGTGGTGTTTCTTAAAGCTAAGCAGTGTTATATACGTAGCAAAGAGTTTTAAAATAAAATTGTGTTGTATAAATTAAGTGTGTAATCATTGTAAAATCGTGCAATCAGCTAACTACTCCCCCAGCCAGTGCATCAAAACGAATCAGTAAATTGTGTGGGATTTTCTCTATTCCATTACCCACTAGAGACAAAAACCACGGCATATGTACAACTGCAGTCTTTGCTCCCCCAGCAATCAGTGACAAACAGCCCAGGCAAAGGGACCCCTTCAACCAATGGGTACTTTCTCCATGATTTATGGATATCTCTACCCACACAATAAAACTTTATGTCAGAGAGCAGTCACTGTAGTCTGCTGATAGTCCTAGACTGCCATCTGCCCCTGGGGTAAAAAAAGGTGTAAATGTATCCTACTTATAAAACTGTTTATAGCAAAGCTTGCTTCCACTGAGCACCCCCCTGCCTCCCAAAAGTTTCCCCAACAAGAACTGTGGGCTAGAACTCAGACACTTTGCTTCTTTTGTCACAAGTATCATCAACACTTGACCACAATTTCAAATTGCTTCTTGTATGCTCTTCTTCAGCATTTATTTTCAAATGATAAAGACAGATATGTCAATAACAAATTGTATCATACCAATCAATTTTCCTAGTTTGGCAGAATAACTAGGTGAATAGAGAAAATATTATATTGACTTTAGTCCTACATGACATTATAATAAGTAGACTGGGAAAATGTGGTCTAAATCAGGGATGTCAAACTTAATTGTCTCTGTTGGCCAGAGACAGATCTAGCTGATGGGCTTCTCCTGGGACACATAAAGCCCAAAAGACTCCTTACAAGCCAGAACTGAACCTGGCAGTGGCAGAGAGAATAGTAGTAGTGGGGCAAGTGTCATTAGGGTGTAGCAAAATGCCCACTTTTTCTTTTCTTTTTTTTTTTAATGCATTCCCTCCCCTTCCCCAACCATTTCTGACCGTTTTCTCTTCCTCTGTATTCCCTATAGATAAGTATAAGTGAGCTAAGACGTAGGATAAACTTCAGCATTTTATTTTGGTAGCAAGTTGTATTTGTTTTGTTTTTCTCCTTTATATTGTATAATTATTATGTTTATATTGATTTTTACTATTCTATATTGCTGTTTTATTGATACTATATGATTTAGGCCTACATGTGTAAGTTAGCATAAGTCATGTCAAGTTTCCATTTTGTTTGTCAAGTCTCTATCTTGTCCCCATGCCCTGTTGTGTAACCTATGACTCACACCTACCCCTCCTATGTAACTTGATTCCTGAATGAATGGGGATGAATGAGGGTGCTTGAGACACAATGGCAGTAGGTCTAAAAATAGCTCCCTCTGAATGACCAAACCAGTAACACCAATACCTGGACCAATGACCCAGTCATTGGAACCACCCTCAGCATTCAAGAAACAAAAGATGAGGCAACCCACCATTGTGCTAAGGCTGCACATGCTCAGTAAGAACACCTGGAACCCTATGGAACAGGACTCACATTGCCTAGACATGCCCTCCCCATAGGAGATCATAGGTAGTCTGCCCCATAAAAAGGGGTAGTGAAGACTGACTCCTGAGTATGCCCTCTCCATCTGGACCAGCACCATACCTCACCACCTATCCATCCAGAGGACCTGTCAGCGACCCCCCTCTGGACAACACTTGCTGGGCAAAGACCCCATTTCCAGCCTGGATAGGCAGCTATCAGCTCCACCCTCTCTTCAACCAAGGACTGGGAGTCTTCATAGTTTCATAGTATCATAGAAGTATGGTCATAGGGGACCTGAGCAGATCGTCTACTCTGACCCCCTGCCCTGGGCAGGAATGAATACAGGGCTCTTATGACCCCTACTAAATTTAAGGTAAAATGAACTCAGCTAGGTAGTTATCAAGACTCCTTATCAAGACCCCTAACGTAGGAACCAGCACCACTTCCCTTGGTAGCTGGTTCCAGATCCTGGCCACCCTGACTGTGAAGTAGTACTTCCTGATGTCTAGCATGAACCTACTCTCAATCAATTTGTGGCCATTGTTTCTTGTTACTCTGGGAGGTGCTCGGGGGAACAGGGTGTCACCCAATCCCCTCTGGTCCCCACTGGTAAGTTTATAAATGGCCACTAGATCCCCTCTCAGCCTTCTCTTGTGAAGGCTGAACAGGTTCAGGTCCCTTAGCCCCTCCCCATAGGGCCTGCCCTGCTGCCCCCGATCTTGCAAGTGGCCCTCCTCTGGACCCTCTCAATGTTGGCCCCATCCATCTTAAAGTGCGGCTCCCAGAACTGGACACAGGACTCCAACTGTGGCCTGACCAGTGTTGCATAGATGGGGAGGATCACCTCCTTGGACCTGCTTGAGCTGCATTTGTGGATACATGACAAGGTGTGGTTAGCCTTGCTGAACGCATCCTCACATTGGCAGCCCATGTTCATTTTGGAATCAATAATGACTCCAAGATTTCTTTCTGCCACTGTGCATTCCAGAAGGGAGTTCCCCAGCCTATAGGTATGCTGCTGGTTCTTCCTGCCCAAGTGCAGTACCCTGCACTTGTCAGTATTGAATCCCATCCTATTCACATTTACCCACCCCTGTAACCTGTCCAGATCCAGTTGTAACCTGTCCTTGCCTTCTAATGTGCCCACTTCACCCCAAATCTTGGTGTCATCAGTGAATTTGAACAGGGTGCTTTTCACCCCCTTGTCCAAGTTGCTGATAAAGAAATTGAACAGTACAGGCCTAAGGACCAAGCCCTGGGAGACTTCACTGCCCACCTCCCTGCAGGTCAAGTATGACCCATCCACCACGGCTCTCTGGGTGTAGCCCCCTAGCCAATTTGAAACCAATCTGACTGTGTATGCATCAATGCCACAGTTGCCTAGCTTTGTAATGAGAATGAGGTTGGAGACAGTGGCGAAGGCCTTCCTGAAGTCCAGAAAGACTACATCCACCATGACACCTGTATCCAGTGATTTTGTGACCTAATCATAGAACACTATCAGGTTGGTCTGACAGGACCTGCCCTTAATGAACCCATGCTGGTTGCCCTTGAGCATCCTCTCCCCTGCTTGTCCCTCCCCAATGTGCTCCTGGATATTTTATTTCAAAGAACTTCCCCAGGACTGAAGTAAGACTAACAGGCCAGTAGTTTCCTGGGTCCTCCCTCCTCCCTTTTTTGAAAATGGAGACCACATTGACCTTCTTCCAGCCTTCTGGCACCTGGCCAGAGCACCACAATGCTCATAAAGATGTACCAGGGGTTCCACAGTGACCCCTGCCAATTCCCTCTGCATCCTGGGGTGGAGAGTGTCTGGACCTGCTGATTTGAACATATCCATCACCTCCAGAAGTTCCCTCAGTCTTCCCTGACCTTTCCTTTTTGTTGTCCTTGATCCTTCCTGCTAGTCCTAGTTCTGTTTCTGACTTAGCCTTCCCAACAGCCTCCATACCTACTCTCGCTATGGAGGTATACTCCTATTTGGTGATAGTTGCATCGCCCCCCCCCCCACCACACACTAGATGTACGCCTCCTTTTTGGCTTTCAGATGTTCCTGAATGCCTTTGTTTCTCTTCCCTACCTGGAATCATAGTTTTATAGTTGGTAGGTGTCACAACCCAAAAGGTGTGATTTTTATTTGTGTGTGCTTCGGCACTGCTAAATTGTCCCCGCTAAATTGCAAGCTTCCTTGCACAGTGGAGTTTTCTGCTGCAAAAGAGAATCCCGGTGCAAGGGAGAATTTCCCGCCGATTTGAAGCTTTCTTTGCAGGGTGCATTTCTTTGTTGCAGCACAGAGGTGCTCATGGCAAAGAGTTCCCGCCATTTGTATGTAGATTTGGGTCCCATTATTGGCCAGTTCTAAATTATTCACACGTGGCGGCTAGTGATTGGCTTGCTAGCAGTATAAGAGGCTTGAGTGGTTTCCGCCCAAGTTGGAGGACTCCACGAACAAGGGAGGAGGAGACTTCACGCTGCGTGAAGATCTCTAAGCGCTGCGGATCCTCACGGACCCAGTGCATTTGAAGCAGGCTACGGAGATCTGATCAATCTCTAGCCTCTCCCCATCGCCGATAGAATTCCTAGACGTACCCCACCCGCGCGCAAAAGAACTGGACCCACAGAGCCAAGCAAACTTCGTGTGAGTGTTTGTTCTTTGTAACTCCTCTGCAACTGCTTCGCTCACCGCGGCCTTGAAGATAGCAAAAAGTATGTACAACTCTGATTTGCAGGTGCAAGAAGGAGGTTTGTGAACTAACCTCGCCTCCCCCATTAGTTCCCATCCTGATTACAGCAAAGAAATAATGAAGTAATATTATAGCCGCTTTTCATGCTAATTTCACTATATGATCACGTGAGTTGTAAGCAACTGTTAAAAAGTATATAAGCCTCCTGATTTTGCTCTTGGGGGGGACCCCCTTCCAAGTGCTTGGGAAATCCATGTCACTTTAGAATCCCCCCTACAGCTGTAGTTTCTTTTAAATAAAAGCTTCTGCTGACCTGACCCAAAAGTATGCTGCGTGTGTTTCCACAACACTTCCATTGGGTGTATGTCTCCTTTTTAGCTAGGAGACATTCCCATATGCTCTTGGTGAGCCATGGGGGCTTTTGTGCCCTCTTGCCCCCTTTGATCCACATTGGGATTACCTTCCTTTGGGCTTGGAGGATCATCTCCTTAAGGAATGACCACTCTTCCTGGACACCTGACTCCGCTCCCCTCTGGGACCTCAGTGCCTCCCCGACTATTCTCTTTACCTCATTGAAATCCATCCTCTTGAAATCCATGGCTGCTACCTTGCTGCAGGCCTTTGCCACCTTGCACTGGATGGTGAATTCCAACAGGCACTGATCACTGTTGCCCAGGGGGTCAAGCACCTGCAGACCCCTCACCAT
>NW_005842454.1:644270-682485 GCF_000455745.1 Alligator sinensis | reverse complement strand
AGAGTGCTGGGTTCAGATGACCCCAGCTAGATGCCTATCTAACCTCCTCTTGAAGACTCCCAGGGTAGGGGAGAGCACCACCTCCCTTGGGATCCCATTCCAGACTTTGGCCACTCTAACTGTGAAGAAGTTATTCCTAATGTCCAATCTAAATCTGCTCTCTGCTAGCTTATGGCCATTATGTCTTGTAACCCACAGGGGCGCCTTGGTGAGTAAAGCCTCACCAATTCTCTTCTGTGCCCCCATAATGAACTTATTGGAAGCCACAAGATCGCCTCTCAACCTTTGCTGGCAAAGAAGCTGGGACTGGAGCCAGAGCTATGCGGAAGCTGAAAAGATAGGTGGGCAGAGGGGGAAATGGGACTAATGGGAAGTGTGGGTGTTAAAGAGGGACTCTGGGTTTGGAGAGCCAGAGGATGGTGCTGGGGCAGCTAGAGAAGTTGCAGGGAGTGGCAGTAGGTGCTGGAAGCTGGAGAAAGGTTCCAGCTGCTGGAGAAAACTGCAGGACAACTAAGAAGAGCTGGGAAGCTGCGGGGAGGGAGATTACAGAAGGTGTTGGGGAAGCCTGAAAACATAGAGATGGACAGCAGAAAATCACAGGAAAAGCAGCAGGCAGCAGGACAGCAGGAAAGCAGAGAAAGGCAGCAGAAATGTATAGGTAAAAGGCAGTAGGAATTGAGAGGAGATCAGGAAACTAGAGGAGAGCTGTTGGGGCAAAAGCTGAAAGAGAGAGAGAGAGAGAATGAGACTGGAGTTTAAGATAAGGATGGGACTGGGATTCAGTAAAACATGACCCAACTTGGGGTTGGGAATGACAATGGTTTTATTGAACAGGGGGGATGGTGACACAATGTCAAATTGGTTCCCTTGCACCCACGCACACACACACATGCACACACAATGGGAGCAGGGGTTAGAGAGGCTTAATGCAGGGGCTGAAGTCCACTGAAGTCCAGGAGGAAAGAGAGAGATAGAGAGTGAGAGAAAGTCCAAATTGCAGGAGGAGGTGTGCAGGTAATATCTACCTATCCAGGCTGGAAAGGGGTCCCTGTCCAGTAGGTGTTGTCCAGAGGGGGTGTTGCTGGCAGGGCCTCTGGGTGGATAGGTGGTGTGGTATGGTGATGGTCCAGATGGAGAGGGCGTCCCACTGGGTCTGTCTTCACTGCCCCTTCTTATAGGGGACCTTGTGTGACCCTAGTGACAGGAGGCATGCCCAGGCAAGGATCAGCCCCTGGCATACTGAGCATGTGTGCTTCATGCAGGGATGTGCAGTTTTGGGTGTCTGTAATGGTGAGATGTTGCTGGTTTTGCAGGGTCGTTTGTCTTTCAAATGCTGGTCTTCTCTCTGTTTCTGGGTGACATCCATGGCTCCTGGATGAACCAATGTGAGGTAATGGCCCAGCCATTACAGGCCATTCAGTAGAGGCCTGCTACCATTGTATTTCAATCATTCCCAATCATTCTCATTCATCCAGGAACCAATTTACATGGGAGGGGTACATGACTCATAAAGTTGCAACATGGGATGCCCAGGCAGAGGACATAAGATGGAGGCTTGACATATAAAATGGAAACTTTACATGACTTTGGTTCACTTACAAACACAGGCCTAAACCATATATCCATATGAAACAATAAAAATCAATAAAAAAATGATAATAATACAATATACAACAGTAAGAATCAATACAGACCTAATAATAATACAATATAAAACAGTGAATAGCCAAAACCAAAAACTTGCTACCAAAATAAAAATGTTAAAGCTTATCCTAAGTCTGAGCTCACTTATACTTATCAATAGGGAATAGAGAGGGAGCGAAAAGGTCAGAAATGGTTGGGTA
This sequence comes from Alligator sinensis, assembly GCF_000455745.1. Classification (NCBI taxonomy): domain Eukaryota; kingdom Metazoa; phylum Chordata; order Crocodylia; family Alligatoridae; genus Alligator; species Alligator sinensis. The sequence goes on along the minus strand of NW_005842454.1, from coordinate 680,641 downwards.
AGGGGAGGGAATGTATTTTAAAATGAATACAAAAAAAAAAAAAGAAAAGAAAAAACTGGGGGTTCTGCAACACAGGTCACCCATGATGACTACGTCCTTTGACCTAACTACCTCTGTGAGCTGACTTAAAAATTCCCAGTCTAGCTCTTCCCCTTGGTTTGGTGGTCTGTAGCAGACCCCCACCATTAAGTCCCTTTCCTTCGACTTCCTTGTATTCTAACCCAGAGCACTTCATTGTGCCCCTCCTCTGACCCAGTGCCACTCGTTGAGGATGTGTATTTCTCCTTGACATAGAGCACCACATGCCCACCTCTCCTCCCTGTCCTATCCCTCCTGTACAGCCTATATCCCTTGATATTCACTGCCCAGTTGTGCGATGGGTCCCCCCGCATTTTGGTGAGCCCCACTATGTCAGGGTTGGTGTTAGCTAGGAGGAGGGTGACTTCCTCCTGCTTGTTCCCCATACTATGAGCATTTGTGCAGAGACTTTTGAGGCCTCCTGAAGATGCATGCACTGGCCCCCTAGTCTCAGTATTTTCTGGGCCCCTGTTGCTTACCTGGGTATTTGTTCCTCTCATTGTCAGTCTAGGCTGGGCTGTTCTTGTGGGTGATGCTTGGTTTAGTGGTCCAAGGCTTCCTCTGCCCTCATCTTCCTCTTCTCCCAACGCGCCTAGTTTAAAGCCCACCAGAGGAGATCAGCCAACCTAGAAGAGAACACACGCTTAACTTTGGGGGAAAGGTGAACCCCATCCCACCCGAGCATGTCTCTCATCCTGATGTATGGGTCCTTGTCTAGGAAGCTGAAGCCCACCTCAAGACACCATTCCCGAAGCCACAAGCTGACCTCTCTGATGCAGGTCTCATGTCATCTTCCACATCCATTCACTGGTAGGACAGAAGAGAATACCACCGGTGCCCCTATCTCCTTCAGCATGCCCCCAGAGCATGGTAGTCCATCATCAGGTGATCAGGGCTTCTCCTGGCCGCATCATTAGTGCCCACATGGATTAGAACCATGGGGTAGTAATCAGTAGGCTGGGTAATGGCCTGGATTATCCCCATCACATCCTGAATCTTTGTTCCAGGCGGGCAGTAAACCACATGTGTCGAGGGGTCCTTGTGACAGATGGGACCCTCTGTACCTCTCAGGATGGAGTTGCCTATGAGGATCACTTGAAGTTTCTTCCTCTGGGTCTGCTTAGCTCCTTCAGCCTGTTCAGAGTGTGGAGTTGCCTCCTCTCTGGAGGTTTCCTCCTCTCCTTCCTTCTCCTGCAGTGTCGTCAGAGCCTCGTACTTGTTCTCCAGATGGACTGGAGGAACTGGCACTGCTCTGCTGTGAGCAGCCCTGGTTCTGGAGGGGACCATCTGCCACTCTGCTGTGGAGGGCATCTCCCGGGGTGCTTCTTCCTTGGATGCATGGCCCTGCAGGGAGACAAAATACCCATCAATTTCATCCTCCACCTCCCTGATTCCCCTCAGCCTGCTAACCTCCTCCTGGAGCTCCCTCACCTGCACCTCCAGGGCCCTAAGATGGGCACCTGCAGGACAGGTGTGGGGGCCCCCATTCCCTGCCCCCCCCTGGCCCTGCTGGGCATCCCCCGCAGGCCAGGGGTGAAGGGGGTGTCAGCCCCACCATGGGCTCTGTCTGGGTGGAGGACACAGACAAGCCCCTGGTAGGTGGTGCCCTCCGGGTAGGGGCCCTAGCAGCACTCCCCATTGACACCATTATATATTGCTATTTATTTATATTTCTGTGTGGCGCCTTCACCTTACCCTCGTTGGAGTCTCCTGCCTTCCTGTTTGCCCACCTGCGCAAATGCCGGCGCAAATGCCGGTGCGCTCTGTTCGTGCACGTGGTTCAGGAGTGCGGCTCCCTGCTGGCTCAGCAAAGAGGGACCCAGGGGGCTACCCCACCAGATCCGGTTCTGCTGTGCCATTTCTGTCCACCCCACTTACCTTAAGGGGATCAGCTGATGCTGCCTGCACTGCTGCCTCCGCTGCTGCTACCGCTGCCTCCCATCAGTTGAGAGGGCACATGTGCATGTGGGGAGCCAGGTGTGCCCAGCTCCCTGCTCATCTCCTGGCCCCAAGTGCTGGGAGCTGTGTCCAACTGTGGCTTTTAAAGGTAGTGGTTTGAATTTCCCGTGCCTGCCCTCTCAGCCAATCAGGCACTCCAGGCTCCCCAGAAGTATCTGCTGGCAGTCCCGTCTCCTACATTCCCCTGCTGGGGGGATCCGGTGCCACTGGTGCCTGCACCCCGAGGGTTAGCCTTGGGGGTGCTCCCTAGCCTGGGGGGGACAGTCTCCCCTAGCCCTCCCCCTCTTTGCATGCTCTGTCCATGCATGCAGCTTGGGAGCATGGCTCCCTGCCAGCTCAGCAAAGCAGTGCTACCCCACTGGATTCAGCTCCACTGCGCTAGTTCCCTCCACCTCCACTTACCTTAGGGGGATCAGCTGATGCTGCCCCCACTACTGCCTTCACTGCTGCTGCCTCTGATCAGGTGAGGGGGTACATGTGCGTGCGGCGACCCAGGTGTGCCCACCTCCCTGCTCAGCTCCTGGCCCCAAGTGCCAATCCTTCTACTGAGTCTCTTTTTCCTGCTGCCAATGTGAGTGCTTGTGTGTGTGTGTGTGTGTGTGTGTGTGTGTGTGTGTGTGTCGGGGGGGGGAACCAATAACTTCATGGGGCTGTGTAGTGTGTTGTCTGTTTAATAAAACTGTTATTTGTAACCCTGAGATGGGTTTTGCTTTACTCTGGTTCTGGCGCTGCTCCTATCTCTGCTTCTCACCCCTCTAACTTCTGTCTCATTCCTCCCTCTCCTGCTTCTGGCTCACCATCACCTCCAACACCTGTCCCATGCTCCTGTGGCTCCAGCCATCCTGAGCTCCTCTCTGCCTGCCAACCCCTGTTTCTTTGCCACTTTCTCATCCCCACTGCCTTTTCCCCAGATCTCTGCCACTGCTATTGTCTAATCCCCACTGCATTTTCCCCTGATCTCTGCCACTGTTATTGCCTTGTCCCCACTGCCTTTTCCCCTGATCTCCCAGCTTTCTGCCTTCATCTCCTGGATGTTTCCTCCTTGGCACTGGGTTTTTTCCCTTACTTCCACCCAGGCCCTAGGTGAGCCCGAGTAAGCCCAGGGCCACTTGACCTTAAGTAACCCCAAGCCTCATTTCCTCAGCCAGCTTCTCTCTAGTCTACCAGTTCTAATCCTGGTTCCAGCAACTTTCACTCCTTACACTTTCTCTTTCACCTTAACCTTCCCCCAGGTATCCCAAGTACCCCAAACACACACATACATACCATGCCATCCAAGGTAGGAACTCACCTGTGTGTATGTGGAGCTGTGTGGTTTGTGTGCGAACTGGTGAATATATATATATATATATCATCGTGTGCATGATATACAAATTACTGATCTGTGTATGGAGTGTGTGGGTATTGACAATTGATTGTTGTCTAATTTTTGGTGTATAGTGTGTATGTGCTTGAATTGGTGATAGGAATGCATGTGCCTAGACTGGTTTGGATATGTATGCGCCTGAGTTGGTAGTGTGTGTGTGTGTGTGTGTGTGTGTGTATGCACCTAATTTATTTGTGTGCTTGTATATGTGCAATTGTGTCACAGTGTCCTGTCTAACAGTGCGATATTGAGATCCTGGGATTCGGCCCAACCCCAAAGGGCAACAAAGGCAGCATCGGTAGGGGTTAACACAATTATTGCTTCCCTCCTGCCACTGACATGTATGCTGATCAGGCACTGGGCCTTGTCCCGCTCACCCTGCCCTCAGATTCCTAGCTCTTTTACTGTAGGACAAATTAAATAGTTCTGTGGGACAGCTTCCACCCCTGGGCCATGGGCCATAACCATGAAACCCATAGTCTAAATGAAATTATGAAGTTAGGGGTTTCATAGATATAGCCCATGGGAGGAAGCTGGCCCACAGAACCATTTCATTTGTCTTGAAATCCACCTATTAACACAAAGTGAACTATGCCAGGATAGACAACCTTTTGAAATGTCCTTCCTTTTAGCCAGCAAACTAGTGGTTATCTTGGATAGTTCACTTCACGTTAATAGGTGAATAAATTAATACATTGAAAAAAATGTCTGAAAATGTCAAGAAGAAGGAAAAATTCAATAATGGTAATTGTAAGGTACTTACTTACAAATGAAAAATCAAATATAGAAATGCAATTTGAGAAAGAACTGGTTAAATAAAAATACCACACAAAAGAATCAAAGGGGCTATAACAGAACATAAAATGAATATGGTCAATAATGTGGTATAAAAAAAACCAAATCTCATTTGCAGATTAACAAAAGTGATGCAGGCAAAATGTAGTTGGAGAGGTTAAATGTAACCTGATGGTCTTCACAGTTGTTCTTGATAGATTCAGTTACTTTTACAAGGTTTGGCATGATTTGTAGCACTATAGTGCCACATAGCTGTCCATTCACTTTTAAAGCACTTGAAAGGCAGAATTTTATTTCCCTTTCTGTGCCTAAATGTATTTTAGCCATGTACATACACATTTTCGGCTATTACACAACTAGAAAGCTATCATGTTGGGGTACAATGGAAAAGAGAATTCCACTCCAGGTATTACAAACATAATGTGTCTTCATACCCAGCACCAGTAAGCACTGGTAAAGGTTCAACTGGAGTACTATATCCATTTTTGGACACCCACCTTAGGAATGATATGAGTGAATTGAAAATAGTCAAGGGAAGAGTGACAGGAATGACAGAAGATTTTGAAAAATTGAAGGGATAGGGCTTGCTTAGTGATCCATTATTATAGAGGTATCAAAGGTATGGCCATGGACTGGATGCATTCCATGAAGCCCTGTCATCTGGCCCCCTATGCTATCCCTGGGTCTGAGCTGACCTATGTATCAGACTGGATTTGTGCCCAGTGTCCAGGATGCCCCTTGCACCTCCCAATCTGGGATCTGTGCTGCGTGTGGTGTCTGTTCCAACTGGTCCAGGATTTGCACCTTACAAGTCTCACCCAGCCAATGGAGGACATGAGGCAGTCAGGGCCAGCACATGCAGTATGAGTCCCACACTGCTTGGAGTGGGTGGTGTGTGCAGTGAAGCAGTACTGCACTGGGGGCAGGAGTGGGGATGGGAAGGGGATACCACATGCAGCAGAGGTCCTGAAAAGGGTGCAGCACGATTTGCTCTGGCATGCAGGGAGGGGAAGCAAGTCTGTGGGCCCAATATCTGTTGACTGGCCCTGAGCCACTCATTCAACCCATAGGGCCAGATAAGTTTGACTCCCACTCCATTATAACAAAGGAGAGGATAAAATGTGAGGAAAAAATCCTAAATCAATCCCTGGAACATACAATCTAGAAAAGTTAAAGAATTGCTTTATTGGAGGCTTTTAATACAGATTTTAATATAGATAGGACAAACATCTGCCAGGGATCCTTTAAGTATCTCTCATCTTGTCTCAGAGCAGGAAAATGAATGGCATGGCTTTTCTGATCCCTTCCAATATAATATTTCTATGATTTCTCATTGATTTTTCAGTGACAATATTTAGCCAAGAGAGTGAAAATGTATGCCAATACCTGGTAGAAAATAAGCACCCAGTTTCCTTTTTTTCTCTTTTTCTTTATTTTCCTTCTCTTCCCACCCCGTTTTCTGCTTAGAGGTGGTCTGAAACTAGTTCTAATAATTTTGATAATGTATTTCCTGGAATGCACAGTAGCTATTGTCGTGGCCATATCCAGAGTAGTTTTATTGCCATCATTTTAAAAGCAGAACACCCAAAGATCAGAGCATCAGATTTTGCAGGCCCCTGCAGAGACCTTGCATCATCCCTATTGAAAATGGAAGCACTGGCAGCAGATGTTGGTATGCCATTAGCTGTTACAAAACATGATTTTACTCTGAAAAGTGGCTAAATAAAGATGGCTGATTTTTACTTTATAAATTTCCTACCGTGTGTGTGTGTATGTGTGTGTGTACACAATCACCTTGCCATGGTTGCATAATATTTTGCTCTCTTTATTTTGGTTAGCCTTTCAAAGCCAAGACAATTAACAAAGAGTAAATTGGATTCTAGTGCCTCTTGTGTACCATCAACAAAATTGTTTACTGAATGATAATTCCAGGGCTAATCAGCTACAACTGTGTAAATTAAGGCAGTAAGTTTCTATGGATATTACTAAACACATAACTGAATGCAGTGGGTAGCAGAGAATTTCCAAAGGGCAATGGAAAGAAAAAAAAAAAAAGATTTTTAGATGAACTTGTAATAATGGTATTTGTGGGGGAGGTGAGGGAGATTATTTCTTCCTTGTAACTGCATAAAATCTGTTACAGAATTGCTTGACAAATAAATATAAGGGCATATGGTCATAGTCCTTGCTCTGAAGACTTTTTATGCATTTTTTCAGGAGAGTGTTTCATGTAAAAATATATAAGGAGCCTTCAGAATAAGGCCTGCAGTCCAAATCTTCCCTCCTAGCTCTGTGCCTTAACCATGGACTATTAAGTCATGTTCACATTCTGTTCCAATTCATCTCAAGTTCTTTTCTGAAAAGTTTCAGTAGATCAGATGCAACTGCTGCCACCTCAGAACAAACTACAGCACTATAGTTAGAGTACACTTCAGCGAAGTGGGGCCTTGGGTTGAAGAGGCAGATTAGGACGCATGAGTTATCTGCATCCTAAGGGGTATAACCATTAGTCTATTGCAAAAAAAGGCATCACCAACTCATCTCACTGGGCACCTATATATGTGCAGTGAGGCTGCTCTGATGCAATGTAATTACAGTGCATCAGAGCAGACTCGATTAATCAAGTCTGTTGGAGCATGGTAATTAACGTGCTCCAGCAAACTCGAACATCATGTGTATTGGTGTTCTCATGCTTAAAAATGGCAGTGGGGGTGCTTTAACTAAGGCTCATTTGAAAAGCTTTAGTTAAAGGATCCTCGCTGCCATTTTTCAGCATGGGGATTCTGATACATGTGATGCTCCTGGCTCTGTAATTAGAGTGTTTGTCCAAATTCGCTGATGACAGCAAGTTGTGAGGTGAGGTGGACATGATGGAGGGGAGGGACAGAATCCAGCTAGATCTAGACAGGTTACAGAGGTGGGCAGAGGAGAACAGGATAGAATTCAATGCAGACAAGTGCAAGGTACTGCATCTAGTGAGAAGGAACCAGCAACACACCTATAAGCTGGGGAATACCCTTCTTGTCAACACGGTGGAAGAAAGAGATCTTGGAGTCATTGTTGTCTCCATGAGCCGCCAATGCAAGGAAGCAGTCAGTAAGGCTAACTGCACCTTGTCATGCATCTACAGATGCATCACAAGCAGGTCCAGGGAAGTGATCCTTCTATGCGGCACTGATCAGGCCACAGTTGGAGTACTATGTCCAGTTCTGGGAGCTGCACTTCAAGAGGGATATGGCTAGCATTGATAGGGTCCAGAGGAGAGCCACTCGCATGGGCAAGGGGCAGTGGGGCAGGGCCTATGAAGAGAGGCTAAAGGGCCTGAATCCATTAAGCCTCCACAAGAGAAGGTTGAGAGGGGATCTGGTGGCTGTTTACAAACTCACTGGGGGGACCAACAGGAATTGGGGGAGGCTCTTTTCCCCTGGGCACCACCCAGGGTTACTAGGAATAATTGCCACACATTGTTAGAGAAGGTTCAGGCTGGACATCAGGAGACATTACTTTACAGTTAGGGCTTCCAGGCTTTGGAATGGGTTCCCAAGTCAGGTGGTACTCTCTCCTTCCTTGGGGGTCTTCAAGAGGAGACTGGAGAGATATTTGGCTGGGGTGATATGACCCCGGCACCCATTCCTGCCTGAGGCAGGGGGTTGGACCTGATGATCTGTTTAGGTCCCTTCTGACCCTAAGCACTATGATACTATGATACTATGAGTGGCATTTGAAGCCACTCTAATTAAAGTGCTACCCCTCTACACTCCCAGAGAATATGTATACATGCTTACTGTGTTTTAAAAAGAAAGCAAGAGCTGCCACTGAATTTTGTGAGGTCCCTGACCCTGTGGGACCTCACAAAACACGATGACATATGTAAGTGAGAATACCTACTATATCAAGCCCTACAAGGGATTTAGGCAATGAAACTCTACCTTCTAAATCTTAATTAGACTTTAGTATGAAGCAGCCTTGACCTGTGCAGCTCTGAAAAAGCTGAAGCACTTCTGGGAGCATTCAACAGCAGAACCTAAGGCATCTGGGGTACTTTAAAGTGAAAAACTGAGCTACATTTCAAGTTGAGGCATTTCCATGTTTAAGCAGTTGAACAGGTCCTTTCAGAGTTTTGAACTTGAGTTTCTAGTACAGAATTTACTCCCAGCTTCCCCACTTCCAAGTCAGTGGTTTAGCTTCACATTCTTTTAATTTGGTCTACTCTTCCTACATGGCTGAACTGATTTTCATGACTTTCAGGGAAAAATCATGAGCTACAAGTAATGGCATTGGCGATGCATAGGGGGTGCACGCAGGTGCACATGCATCCCCGTGCACCCCCTGAGTTCGGTGGTGCACCCCCTGTGATTGACTGCTGCTGACACTGTCAGCAGCACCTGCAGGTGGTTGGCACTCAACACCCACTCCTCCCCCTGCCGCTGACACCGACGCAGCCACCTGCAGGAGCTCCCAGCTCATTGTCACCATGTCCCCACCACTGACAGTGCTGCCACTGCCTGGGGGCAGTCACCATGCCCCCCTCCCCCCAGCTTCTGGGGGCACACGTTGTCCATGAATAATGGCATTTACCTTTAGTTTTAATTCTTTTATTATTCAAGCATTACTTAATTTTCTGTGGAGGCTTCCCTGTTTCTTATATCAAGTCTAAGTAATGAAGGAAGTTTTCCTCCCTCTCACATTAGCCTTCATTAAAGGCAGAAGATAAATGAGAGTAATTTTTCCCCACCATTTTCTTTTTGACATCTTTGTTTTTATGAGAGGCAAATGTAAAGTATAAATCTTTAACACTCTTGAGCCATAATGGTTTCCTAGAATAATATTACATTTAACATTGGAGAGTTAGGCTCTGTTTAAACATTATAAAAGGTATTATTTGAATGTATAATGGTTGAATTATACAATTTAACTTTTATATAAGGCTATTTATGAGTCTACCTCTTTCTTAGAAATACATAAGCCAAACTTGATTTTCACAATATGACTTATAAGATAGTGTTTTTATTGTGATTCAGCCTATAAAAAGTCACAGCTATATGTCACAGTTTGTCTTGTGAATGACTAAAGAGATCACATAATAGCAGTAGTAAGCAGGAGATAGTCTGGTGTTTAAAGCCAGAAAGGAAAAACTAAGAAGAGAAAACAGAGTAAGTAATGAAAAGGATTAATTCCACTAGAAATTGCCAACAAAACTTTGAGATCGCATGCAGTTATGTTTAAAGATTAATTCAGTCTCTTTAAAAATGTATTTATTTTCCTAAAGCTTAATGTTATTAAGTTCTGTGTCATGAACTAACATAATTCATCCTCAGTACTCAAATCTGCAATGTTTTAATTAGCTTAGTGTATGCAGATGGATACAACATTAATGTGGAGGTACAGTTTCACCCTCTTCTTTTAGTAATGCAGATGTGATATAAAAACACCAGGTGTTCTAATTCTGTTCTTGTGTTAATTAGTCATATACCAAGTTTGAAACATAAAAAATAATAGAGGCCTCTCCTCACCACAAAACATTAGCAGAGATTTATTCTCAGCCTCTGACTATTACAGTGGACATGACTAATGCATAAGAATATAAGAAGTGCCATACTGGATCTGACCAATAATCTATCTAACCCAGCAGCCTTTCTCCAACAGACCACAGGCTCACTAGACTCCAATCTGGGTACATGTGCCCACATCCATTCCCTGCCACTGTTTGCCCAGCCAGGGCAAAGCCACAGCTTGTCCAGGAGGCATGGGGAGGCTGGAGTGGCTTCTGCTGCTGAGCATCGCTTGTCTGAGGCTGTGCAGCAGCACCATCCCATGTGTCACCGCCCTGGATGGGTGAGCAGCAGGAGGGCATAGCCCTGATTCATAGTGCCTTGTGCCCAGCCAGAGTCAGCTGTGCCTGCATCATGCCCCAGCCCTGGCTGGGCAAGTGACAGCTGGGCATAGCCCGCTCCCAGCGCTGCCGCACCCGCGTCCTGTGCCGCCCTCTCCCCACACTGGCTGGACAAGCAGGGGCAGGGCAGAGCAGGACCCTGCTTCCAGCACCTTTCACCACCCATCCAGAGTGCAGCCCAGCCCACCCTGAGCAGATCGGGGGGCACACGCCCACTCCCATACCCTCCTGGACCGGTGGCAAGAGCTGCCAGAGGAGCCACCAGAAGAGCAGCTTCCAGACCGGAGGTGTGTAGCAGCATGTGTTGATGGGAGCACCCTCCCTGAGTCCTGCGCCCCCCTCCCATCCCAGTTGGGCAGCTTGTCCCAGCCCCAGTCCCAATCCCTCTCTCACTGTGGGGGTGTTGATCTGCGCCCCCCGGCCCCTTCTCTCGACACTCCACCCACCACAACAGACTAGCAGTTGGACGAAGCTGTGTCCAGTGTCCTCAAGGACTGATGCCTGTTTAGTCTATAGCTGAATCTCTCTGAATCAATTCAGAGGCTTCTGAATCAATTTGGACCTTTTAATGCGTCTCCTGATTTGGTTCAGATTTGGAGATTCAGCTGCCAAATCAGGCCGAATCTCCTCCGAATCGAATCAGCTACCGAAGCTTCACAAAGCCCTTGTCTCTAATACAGTATTTTAAAGCAGGTTCTAAGGTCCCTGTAGGCATTTAACATTTTTGGATGCTCCTTTAAATATTTTTCTAACTAATTTCCTCATTTACCCCTGTGAACTGTTTGCAAAGTTCCCTGTTTGCTTTCCCCTGTTTGTTTACTCCCCTAGTCACTCAGCTGCTTTGCTTTTGTGTTCTCCTGAGCCTAAGCCTACTCTGCCCCCACCCTCCCCCACCCTGATTAGGGCTTTGTCAGGCCACAAGCAGCAATCATTCCACAAGCAGAACTCACCAAATGCACAGGGCACATGCACAGGGCATAATTATAGGGCACAGGGCATATGCACAGGGCACAAACAACTAACCAAATTTTTACCAAATACATAAACCAACTAAACTCATCAAGCTCACTTTCCAGGAGCAGGATCTGGTGCATGGTGCCTGTCTCCTCTTCTTTTTTTTTCCTCTTGTCCACAGTAAACTGCTTTCAAACTGACACGTGTATTAAAAGGAATGTCCAGTGCATACAATGAGTATGATTAAAGGAATTAAAGATGGTTTAATTATTTTATAAACAAACAAATGAGATTTAAGCATACGTTTTATGCCCTGAAACTACTGTAATACTAATGAAAAGTATTACAAATTCAGAACTTGTGAATTGTGTAATGAACCATAAAACACACAAGAAATAGGGTAATGTTTACTTTCAATGATGCTACAGGGCCAAGAGTGATACTGCATTCAAGGTAACTGTGACTTTTATATAACAGACTTGAATACAATTTATTAAACCTGTCAGACAGACCTACCCCCCCAACTAATGCAGTGATATCAGCATGTCTCCTCTGACCACTGTTTCTGCCAAATTTCCTTTTAAAGATGACAAGAACCTTCAGTTGGAGATCATGCTCATTTTTCAGCAGAGCTGATGCAGTTCCAGGTTTGCTATTCTGTTAAATGTCATTCCTTAGTTATCAGAGTCCAGCCCCAGCATGTCACTGACAGCATCAGCCATCATAGGGCAATTTACTGCATTCAGAATTGCACAGTAAGTTCATATTAATTAACAACAGAGAGAAAAGACACAGTAAACCAGCCAAATCAAATTCATTTTGTTGGCCAGCCATACAATTAAAGCTCAGAAGCATGGCAGACACTCACTTTTGCCCTTCATTTCTGTCCACTGTTTATATCTAAGGTTGGATATTCATTATTCAGTTGATGGAACTTATCTAATTGAAAAACCATTAATCCAACGCATCACATCATGGCATGTTATAACCTTTGTGAAAATAATAGCATATAACATGGTATAATATTGTAAGGTCAGCCACCTTGAATAAGGAATATTTTGGATACCGCCTATGATTATAGAAGGCTAATATCTAATCCTAATTTTTGGCAGGTAAGAGTGAGTAATATGAATAATTCAAAGATAGTTTAAATCCATGAATAATTTTTAACTGTTCTGTGCAACTCTTAAGAATTCACTAGAAGCTTGATTTTTGTTTTTTTTTCTGAGCAAAGCATCAAATGAAATCTCATGGTTATTGTTTTTAAAAGAAATCTGAATTGCAAAGCAAAAGTAAGAATAGAATTATATTTAAACCTTGCAATCTGCAATCACAAAACTATAATTTTAAGATATAATAATGGTTCTAATTTCTATTATTTATTGGTTCTAGAATAGTGCTTCTTAAATCTGTCCTGGCACTAGTGATTTAAATTAAACCGGTGCTTTTGTGCTTCATTTTGTCAGGGATGAAATGCTCAGAAACTAGCAGGATTAAATCCTATATGAGGAAAAGCTGTGGTATCGCAAATACAAAAGGCGTGCGCTTGAGTTTTGTGCCAGCCTTTGTATTCATACAGACATTTGAATGCAGTTGTCACCCTTAAAAGCTCCCTGGATACCTTTGAATTAAGCAAGTGTATTAAATGCTGTTACTTCAGCATTGGAGCATAGGGAGCTACAACGCAATACTTGACACATGGGAGTTACTTTATCTACTTTTGAAAGCAAAAATTGGCAAAATTTTAAAGTTCACCCTTTTATAAAGCCATATATTATAGCAGACAATGTTATGACAGTGTATCGGCAAAAAGGGAATCTACCTTTCTATAGAAGGCTGGCTTGGGTTATGGGAATTTTGCAGCAAGTAGCAGTGCCTAAAACTACAAGATGTGCTAGAGAGGACATGAACAACATGTCCTCAGAGGCCTCTACCCAGACAGAGTCCATGGTTCCAGGTTCCACACAGACGGAGCCTCTGGCTCTTAGCTACAGGGGCTGCCTGGCACTTTGTCTCTGGGGTCCAGGAGGACAGCCATCTCCCCTTGTGAGGTCTGCTCCCTTTTGGGGTCTCTGGCACACCAGCTAGAGAAGCTCCAGGCTGCAGTCCAGAGACTGCATGCCATCAGGGATGGTGAGTGGGAGATAGACTCCTACTTCCAGGCCCTTCACCCCCTGGAGGCGAAGGGTAGACCAAGGTCACCTTCCAGGACAAGGGAGGACTCAGGGACCTCCCATACTGTCTAGCCAGGGGGTTGGACCAAGGTGGTGGGGGCCCCAAAGCCTGCTGCACCAAGGTCCCTACCCTGCTGGAGGTTTGCAACAGGTATGAACCTCTTGCAACCCTAGCATAGCCTGCTAAGCTGCGAGCTCGTGCAGGCAACACAGGCTGAACTGTAGCTACCACCCCCACTCTCCCTAAGACAAAATGCAAAGTGTTTGTCATGGGAGACTCCACCCTGAGGGGGACTGAGGGGACAATCTACTGCTCTGCTCCCTTAGCCCAGGAAGTCTTCTGCTTCCCAGGACCCCGTATCTGAGACATTGTGGAGAAGATCCCTAAACTCCTCTGGCCTACTGACCACTATCCTATGTCCCTTATCCATGTTGGCACAAATGACATGGCTTGGAGCAATCCCAGCCAGGCCATGAAGCGCTGCAGGGATTTGGGAGCAGGGATTAAGGGTTTGGGGGGCGCAAGTGGTGTTTTCCTTGATCCTCCCAGTTGTGGTCTATGGGCTGAGGAGGGAGAGGAGGATTGAGGTAGTTACCCAAAGACTGTGGTGCTGGTGTCATCATGAAGGCTTTGGCTTCTATGACTGCAGTCCACTCTTTGTTGACAGAGGCAGTGAGCTGCTGGGAAGAGATGGCCTCCACCTCTCTCCTCTGGGGAGGAGGCTCTTCTCAGCCAGACTGGCTGGCCTGCTCCACTGGGCTTTAAACTAAGCCCACTGGGAGATGGGGGGACTACCGCCACTGCTGGCTCACTGAACAACACTTTCAAAGCCAGCAGGCACTTAAGGGAGCCCATCCCTGCCCCAGCTCTGGAATGATCTGTGAGCAAGGCAAAGGCCCCCAAAGGGACATTTGTGTGCCTGTACACAAATGTCAGAAGCCTGGGGAATAAACAGGAGGAACTCATCCTCCTTCTTAACGCAAATTATTACGATGTCATGGGAATAATGGAGACCTGGTTGGACTCCACCCATGACTAGGCCACAGGTATAGATGGCTATACCTTGTACAGAAGAAATAAAGTGGACAAAAGGGGTGGAGGTGTAGCTTTCTTTGTCAAGGAAAGCTACATGTCCCTGCAAGCTGATATTGGCACCCAGGGTGGATGACTAGAGACACTCTGGGTTAAAATCCATGGGGAACATGGCACAGGAGACACAATGGTGAGACTTTACTACAGACCTCCTGCCCAGGATCAAGAGCTTGACCAGGAGTTTTCCAGGGAATTGGCTGGTGCTGCACACTCCTGTTGCATGGTTGTTATGGAAGACTTCAACTACCCAAACATCTAGTGGGAAGAGTGCTCGGCCAAATCCTAATGGTTGGAAGCTTTCTCTCACATGTGGATGAGCTCTATCTGACCCAAAAAGTCTATGGGCTGATGAGAGGTGCTACTTGACCTGGCAATGGGGGATGACCTAATAAGTGACCTAATGATCGAAGGGAAGCTGGGTGACAGTGACCATGAGCTGATCACCTTCACCGTGCACTGTAAACCTGGCAAGTCAGGCAGCAATACAGAAGTCCTTGACTTCATGAAAGCTGACTTTGACTAGCTCAGGAGGCTTGTCAGTGAGGCCCTAAGGGACCACGACCCAAAGGTGAGGGGAATTCAAGGTGAGTGGTTGCTCCTCAAGGGAGTAATCCTGGATGCACAAGCAAAGTCTATTCCGTCTTGGAGGAAAAGCAGCAAAAGGACACAGCAGCCCCAATGGCTCTGAAGGGAACTAGTGGACCTCCTGCATCTAAAAAGAAATACCTAAAAAGGTTGAAGGACTGGATCCACCTCCAAGGAGGAATATTCTTCACTGGTCTGGACCTGCAGCAAGCAAACCACGAAAGCCAAGGCTGCGACTGAACTCCAGCTAGCTACAAATATCGAAGACAATAAACAGTCCTTTTTTAGATATGTGGGGAGCTGGAGGAAAAGCTAGGGTAACGTTGGACCCCTGCTTAACCAGATGCGACGACTGACAACTGACACCCAGAAAAAAGCCAACTTGCTAAACGGGTACTTTGCATCGTTTGTTTACCAGTCCCAAGGGATGCTTCTGCCCATTATGGGGCAGGAAGGTCCAGGTGAGGGAGTTTCCTTACCTTTTTTAGATATGTGGGGAGCTGGAGGAAAAGCTAGGGTAACGTTGGACCCCTGCTTAACCAGATGCGACGACTGACAACTGACACCCAGAAAAAAGCCAACTTGCTAAACGGGTACTTTGCATCGTTTGTTTACCAGTCCCAAGGGATGCTTCTGCCCATTATGGGGCAGGAAGGTCCAGGTGAGGGAGTTTCCTTACCTTTCATCAATGCTGACCTTGTGAAAGAACACCTTGAGAGGCTGGATACCTTCAAGTCAGCTGACCCTGACAGTTTACACACCAGGGTACTCAAGCTGCTGGCAAGCATCAGAGCTCAGCCCCTGGCATGGATCTTTGAGAACTCCTAGCACTCTGGTGAAGTGCCTGAAGATTGGAAGAAGGCCAATGTGGTGCCTATCTTCAAGAAAGGGAGGAAAGTAGATCCATCAAACTATAGGCCCATCAGCCAGACCTCTATCCTGGGGACAGTCTTAGAAAATATTATCAAAGAGGCTACTCTTAACAGACTAGCCTACCGATGACACCAAACTTTGGGGTAAAGCTTTGGGTCCACACCTGAGGATAGGAGGGTGATCCAGGCTGACCATGACAGGCTCAGGAAATGGGTGGATGAGAACTTGGTGGTGTTTAACATCAAAAAATACAAGGATCTCCACTTGGGGAAGAAAAACCTGCAGCATACTTATATGCTTGGCAATACTACAATGGCTAGCACTATGGACGAAAAGGACTTGGGGGTCATGACTGACCACAAGATGAACATGAGCCACCATTGTGATGCTGCAGATAGTAAAGTGAGCAAAACGCTGGCTTGAATCCATAGATGCTTCTCAAGCAAATCCCAGGATGTTATTCTCCCATTGTACTTGGCCTTCGTGAGGCCACAGCTGGAGTACTGTGTCAAGTTTTGGGCTCCACAATTCAAAAAGGATGTGGAGAAGCTTCAAAGAGTCACGCACATGATCAGAGGTCAGGAAAACAGATCTTATGAAGAGAGGCTGAGAGCTATGGAACTCTTAAGCCTGGAAAAGTGCAGGCTCAGGGATGATCTGGTGGCCACCTATGTTTATAAAGGGTACTCCCCAGGATCTGGAGGAATGTCTTTTCACCAGAGCACCCCAAGGGATGACAAGATTGAACAGTCACAAACTCCTCCATGAACATTTCAGCCTGAACATAAGGAAGAACTTCTTTACTCTCCAAGCCCCCAAGGTCTGGAATAGACTGCTGCCAGAGGTGGTTCAAGCACCTATCTTGAACGCCTTCTAGAGACATTTGGATGTTTATCTTGCTGGGATCCTATAACCCCTTCTGACTTCCTGCCCATGGGGCAGGGGACTGGACTCGAAGATCTTCTGAGGTCCCTTCCAGCCCTAATGTCTATGAAATCTATGAACAAGTTCCCAAATCACTTGTGAAAAAAAACAACGGTCTGAATTTTTTGGGGGACAATCTGGAAGTCCAAGCTTATATCTCAGGGTCCCCCCAAAGTCCCTGAAGTGCAAGCTTTATATTAAAATGAAAAAAAAAACAACTGGTATGAAATTGGCCAAGAAACCTAAGATGTTCCTGGGACACCAGGCAGGATTGTGCTGCATGTGTTGTAGGACGGTTTACTAGACTGTCTTCATTTCCAAACTGATGCAGCTACATTTGATCTTAGCCTGCAAGAGCCCAAGAACTGCTATATTATGTTGTGTTCCAGTTAGTTAGACTACTTCTAATTCCAGAGGTTCTGTAGTAGGCTTCAAGTCCCAATGGGACCCAGATTTTAGCTGCCCAAAGTGATCATTGGTATTCATTTGTGAATACAATTTTTGTGACTTATTTGTGAATTATGTTTGCTTTTGTGAATCCACTATATTTTGTGTAAAATTTTGCAAGAACAGATACAAAGCAACTGAAATAAAAGAACCTAGTTTAAAATAAGATGAAGTTACTGAGTGACATCCAGTCAGAAACAAGCATACAGAATTTCTTTTGGCTTTGTATTATCTTGTAATCCAGGCATATTAAAAGAACTCTGCAGTGTTATATAAAATAGTTTCTAATCCCTACATTATCCCTAATTATAAAGAACATAAAATGATAAAAATAGTGTTTGACTAATAAAAAAGTAGAATTAACAGTCGTGACAGACTACACACTTTATTGTGATATTTAGGGGTTAACTGTGTTCAAATTATTGCTATAATATTGTGTGACTCAGTTTACCTCTGTAGTATGTGAATGGAGAAGGAGAATTTAAATGCCAGGACAGGCTGTGTGCAGAAGAGAAAAGACTGACATTTAGCATGAGCAATCTTGAATGCCTTTGTTGAAGTATCAACAAATGTGAGATGGCCAACACCAGGAGATGTCATTAGAGATAAACATGATAACTGGAGAGCAGCCTGGCAGATTTTGGGGACAGCAATCCAGAGAGTGAGAGTAAAGTGGAGGATCTCTGCAGGTGCTCTTCGCCGTATGGACTGGAATGAGGATGGAGGGATTACTTAATCCTTTTGTATGGGAAAAAAAACGTTTGGCTCAGTGGCCTTTGCCCCCCCAAAATGCTTTGACTGCAGAAACTATCTGCTGTGCTCCTTGGAACTATAGGTTGCACTGGATCTCCATAACAGAAGCAGAACAGGATGCTAGCTCTGAGAGTCATAGGGATGGAGATCTAGGGAAGGTGAGAGACTGGGGGCCTTGTTTAATGTTCTACTTTGAGCTGCACAAATCGACTTGGTGCTAGCTTGGAGTTTGGGGAGTCATGCCTAGCAGTCTAGAAACCTTCTTTGACTGTCCCCCACCTGCACAGCTGTGACTTGCCACTAAAGGCCTGGTGAGCAGGGAAGTCCCTACCAGCCCTACTTCTTTATGATTCTCTATGTTTTGCCCATCCTTCACCTATCACAGCAGCAGTGTTCTAGACTGCAGGGAAGGGACAGAGGTGCCGGGTCTCTCAAAAGCAAGGCCGAGGGACTCGGGCGGGGGGGGGGAGCAGAGCACTACTGGAGCTGGAGAGCTGAAGCTTGGGGCTTGCTGGGCTGGGGGGTTTCCTATGGGTGGCCATGCTCTCCTCCACTCCCCAGGGCTTGCTGGGGGTGGGGGCACCTGTACAGCCTCAGCACTGGTAGGGAAAAGTGCCCTGAGCCACCACTCCTGGACAAGGGGGATGAAGTCTGGGAGAAATAGAAAAGCTGTGGCTCCAGTCCCTGGGCAATTAAGCAGCCAAGGGTGTGAGAGCCCACAGAACAGGAGGGTAGCGGAGGGGCCATTGAATCCTGATTTACTGGAGGACTTCAATTTTGTGGTATATATGTGCAGAGTTGCCACACATTAATGGAACAGGTGTTGCGTTGTGTGGGTCAAAGATAAACCTGCCCTGGAGTGGTGTAATTCTGAGCTGCATAACATGTATCTTAAGCAACTTAAAGCTGTTAACTTGTGGACAGTCCAGGGGTTAAGAGCTCCCCAAAATTAATGTGTAATGAGGCCCTGAAAGGCTAGGACCTCAGAGTGGGAAAGAACCTGGGGCTCCCTTTTGCTCTCCAAACCAAGCCTAAACTGGCTTCAGGGGACCCTATCAGAGGCCAGAAAAGGTAGCAGTGGTCATGAGCAAGCACTGCCCAGGACACTTTATGACAGCATTGAAATAAAAAATGTCAACATGTCAGTCTCATGACAGAAAGTACTTGTTGCCATCAGAAATGTGGTTTTGGTTGAAAGGAAAAAGTGTATCAGTATAATTTCTGCTTCCTTCCATAGTGCTTTTATATCAGAGAAGCTATTTCCAAAAACTCTTCTGAAAATTCACTTTGAAGATGTTTTATTCCTACTTAGACTTCTCTAGAATTTGCTAGATTAATTAAAACAGGTACTTTAATATAATTATTATTTCTGCTTGTACTTTGGACCAAATCTAATTGTAAATTGCATTATAATTTTGGCTGTATTCAAGCATTATTAGGCATTATTTGACACCATTCCAAATATAAAGTATTATCTTAATTTTAATTCTATATGTAACCCCTACATCTCCCATATGTAACCCCTAAATCAATGGAAGAAGATAATCCCATGGCTAGATTATGTGGAAAAGGGTGGTGGTAATTCAAGGAGTAGCCTCAGAAAGCACTGGTTTCAATCACCATCTGAGACAAAATTTCTTCCTATTTTTTATCCTTTACTGTAAATGAGATTAGTCATTTCCTGGTTATTTCTTGCAATCTGATTTGTATTATCCCACAGTCCATCTATATAACTAAGGCTACGCTCTTTCCTATCACCTATTACTTAGTGGACTAGATATAGGGCTAGCTTCTATTCTTCTTTGTGTGTCCAAATGGCATTTACCCAGACAAATGGCATTTACCCAGCATGTAAGTGCCATTTTCAACACATGCACACAGTCTGAGATTTTTACATTGCCCTTGAAAAAGGCAAGGAGAAAGGCAGCAACCTAATGTTTTAGCCTAACAACCTAAGTGGTTTGGAAACTTACCTAGATGTAAGGCATTCAGGCTCTAGTCCACCCTCACTACAGTTCCAGCTGCCCAGCATTGTGGCCTATTTAGCCGGAAGTTAGGTAGTATCGTAACCCTTTTCCAGCACTCCTTTGGGAGTTGGCTATCACAGGTATCCTTACATACAGTGTTTACTTTATGAGATTATTTATAATACATAGATATTTCCAAAAATGGATTTAATACTGTCATGTTTGGTCTTTATGTATAATTAATGTTAAGCTAATATTCAGTTTCATCATTTTTATGATTGTATGAGCTATGGGGGTGGGGGTTGGTGTGAATGTATTTTTGTATTTTTTGTAATATGACAATCAAATGATGGGACGGTGAGTTTACTGCTAGATTAAGTGTCAAAAAAACCCTCTTTACTGGACAATACCTGTCTGCATATTAATGATTTCTGTATGAATATCTATTAATAAGGAAACTGACAAAACTGTCAAAACCTGGATCAGGGAGTATATCAGGCAATGGCTGATTGCATTTCAAAGGGAGATGCCTCAGTTTGTCCTGACAATGACTAACTGCATTTCAAAAGAGTATCTCATGCTGACAGGGTATGTCTGTTGCTCTTGGATAAAGATTAACTGAGGAAAATATGATTGGAGGTTTATAACAATATTGTTGTCTACCTTGAATATAATTATGAATAGGAAGGACACCTAAAATTATTGTGCTTGTGTACAGAAAGATAATAATACACATGTTCTTGAGAACTGAATACAGCAATAAATATAATGATGAGAGATGCCTTTTGGGGAAACAGGTTATCTAGGCAACCCGCTGTGTCCATGGAGGTATTCCTGTCCCCAGCTAAACTAGCTTATAACAGTCTGGAACAGCAAATTGAGTTCTGGACCCAGGGAAACACACTAAAGGAGTTCATTCAGAAGCAATTTCTAGTTTAAGAATAGGGTTAGATGGTTCTCTTTTATTTCTCTACACATCAATAAATCTTGGTTTCTTTTATTATATAACACATCTTCTGTTTTATGTCACAAAGCCCACTATAATTCAAGGTGTTCATGTGGTGTTTTGCCAGTTTTCATTCATTTGCTTTAGTGATATGGTGAGGGGCTCAGAGCCTGTCTGCCCAGGCTGTGGCCAGCAGCCTGGTGGTATTCCTGCACGTCTCCTGCACATATCCCTGGAGGCTGCAGGAGCAGCTGAGCAGCTGGCCACCCCTAAGTGGCCAGCAGAGTCCTCCTCCAGTTGGCTGCTTTCAGCACCAGTGACTGGGGAGAAGAGGGGGAGAACTGGAGCTTCTCTGACCTATGGACTCAGCCTGGCTCCCAACCAACACCTGCGCCTGCAAACGTTGTGGGGGGATCCACATGGCGGAGAGGCTCCATTTCCTCAGGCTCCTAGCTGCAGCTGGGGAAACGGAGACTCTCTGCCGCATGGACCCAGCCTGTGCAGCTGCTGGGAGAGAGATCCTGGACTTCTTGCTCCATAATCCTCCCTCCCCCAGGCTGAGCTGTGGCATGCATCGGGGTTGGGCAACTGTCGGGACAGAAACTCCCCTTCCTTCACCCCCATGGCCAGGCTGTGCATGGAGCTAGGATTAGAGGTTATCACTGGCTTGGGTCAGTGACAACCAAGGAGGTGAGTCTGACCCGATGCACAGGAGCTTTGCCCAAGGCTAGACTGCAGTCTCATGCAGTGCTGCTTGGGATGGCGGTGATTGCACTCTAGGTTGATACAAACAGAAAGGTTGACACTCTGACAGAAAGTACTTTAATCTAATACCTCATCCATTGAGGGTTAAATTACACTGCAATCTGCCATTTTAAAGTGTTCTAAGGGCTGTGAATGTCTGTTCACTTATGGCCTTATAGTGTGTTCTTCCTGCTTAAAGTGAGATAGGTGTAATGGCTAAATGTGCCTGTTTGTATCTTTATGATTTTTGGACATGAGTTAGTCAAAGAACATGAGGAATGCAAAGGAATTGAGAAAAAGGGAGTAAGCAAAACAGCTAAGTATGTATTTTCATTGTGTTACTAACACAAGAACAACTGTCACTCCAAACACAGGGCTATTGTTGAGATGGGCACCCAAGCTATTATCTGCCTGACATGGATGATCAGCTAGAGGACCTCTAAATGTCCAGGGTTATCTCTGGGCCCACTATTCAGGGCCACTGACTTCCATTCAAGTGGAACATGCCCTTAATGAAAGATTGGCAATCCTGTATCACATTGTCCTCTCGCTGTCTCAGCCAGCCCTCCCCTACCAGGTTTACAGGTAGCTTTTTACCCCACATACTCCTGATCCATCACCCTTGGCTTCTCTTCCATCACACAGTGCTTATCTCTCAGTCTCTATGCTCCACTACTCACATACGCTGAAGGTTTGCGGTACCACTTTGGTTCTCCCTTCCATGGCCGCCTCCACCCCCACTGCTCCTTCCAATGGGCCAAGGACTGCTAGTCTGTGCATTAACTCAGCTCAAACTTAGGGTACCCCTATTGTGGGTTAGGGAGGGGGAGCATTCTTCTTCCAGTCCAAGCACAAATACCAAAAGAAAATAAGGCTTAAGACGTATCTGGCTAATCACAGTACTGCCATTGGTCTTCTCTGTTCAGCTACCATTCATGCTTATTTGCTTTGTATCAGCCCCCACTTTCCCCATTCTTTCACTACCAGGAACCTTCATCCTGCTTAAGGATTCCTTCACCTTCACTCCTTTTCTGTCCTGAGACACAGCTCACATATAGTGAGTGTGTGTCACCTGACCCTGGTACTTCTGCTCCAGATCCTTCAGGGCTGTCTGTACAGGCATCTCATTCCTGCCCCTTCAACTCATGGACCTAGCTGCAGTAAATCCTACATCAAGCAAAAGGGAGTGTACTTATGTGGTGTGGGAGGCAGAGGGAGAGAGATAGTGGAGACAGGGGAAGGAAAAATGGGCAGAGCTCAGTCAAGAGCCAAGGGGTACCCTGAACACCCCACTCCCATCCTCCCCAGTGATGGAGTAGTAGCCCCATTACAGCCTAAAGCACTATTTAGTATTCATCTCTGAAACCAGTGAGACTACCTGGGACCACTCATAGTTTGATGTAAAACTCTCAGATGGCCAAGTGTGTTCTTATTGTTTTTTTTTTTAAGTTTCAGTATTTAATACTTGGCAAACATTGCTTTATGCATGTCATGGTTATGTTAGTGGCACTGGAGCTGGAAAATGGAAGTCCTAAACTGTCAGACTAAAATTCTCAGACTTCATAAGAGAATAAGTTGAAAATATAGGACACCTTTCCACTGTAGTCAAAGGAGGAAGAAGGAGTTTATTTATGGAAAAATAAAATAAAAATATTTATTTATTTTGCAATATAAAATATGAACAATAAAACAGTACTTATACAATATACAGTGCTTGCTAAAAAAACACACACAATAAGATTACCCATTCCATGATCCTACACAAATTTAAAATAGAACATAGTAATGATGATATAAAAGAAAAAAATTAAATGAAACAGTGAACATAAAAACTAAACAGAGTTCTTTTTGATTTTGGCCCTTATTGTTTTTGTAAGAAAGGCAAACACACATAAGGAATATAGGACAGGCTCCAAAGGGTTAGAAAGAAGCCAGATTGTTTTTTTCTTCATTAACCTGTTGTTTAAAATTCCCCATGAATGGAGAGATCCATTTTCTTCTTAGTTCTTCAAAAAACAAACAAGACCACAAGTAATGATTTAAATAATCTATCTCATTCTTCCCACAAGAGCATATTTTATCAAAATAAGGGGTTAGACATGATCTGTCCATGACAAATGTAGATCTCGTAAAAGTGAATCTCAATCTAGTGATGACCTCTTTGCTGCTTGTAGTTTTGCACTACAGACAGGTAGGTTTCCATGTCAAAGGGCTGTTTTTTCAACTACCTGCCTAAGTCATTTATGTTTTTAGCCTTTACGGTAATCCTGATTAAGCATCTGTGATATTCAGATATTATCCACAAGGATACAAGAGATGGCTGGGAAAGAGGATAGAAGGTGCTCAGTAGATCAAGTTATTATTCTTATGTAACAATAGTTCCTGAAGTATTTGTTCATCAAAATCAGAGCATAAAAGTTTACAGAGCATAAGCAATGCAGGAAGACACAAACAAGGAGAGAAAAAGGAAGGACACCAGTGATTTTTACTGTACAGTATGTATCTTGATCAATTGGCCAGAGATATAATAGAAATGATTGAACTTAAATTGTGTTCTACTGTCTGTACTTTCTCTGAAATACAAACTTGAGTCCACTAACAGATTGCCATATATAACAATGTACTTAACTTGTTAGGAAACTCACTTTCACTTGAATTTTCTGAGAACTCTTTCAGACCATCTAGTTTTGTTTTGTTTTTCTCCCTTGTCTTTCAGTGACTTGGGAAGCAACACTCAGAAAGTAGGCAGTAACACAACCCATTCTTCTCTTACACTATATTTATTTCACTGTTTGAAGATGGGTTTTGAATACAACCTCTGTTCTTTATGCCAGCACCATAGTAAAAGTCATACTTATCAATTTTTCTCTTAAAAAATGGATACACTTCTGTTGTCTACAGGAGACTCCCTTAGAACTATCTGTATACTCTTGAAGGGGAAGTTGCTCTTCCTATAATTTCATAGCATGGGGGAAATTTTCCAGAGCTTGTCTTAAAAGATTACTATTTTATCATCATTTTCTGTGCTTGCTTCCCTTGAGCTAACTACTAGTTTTGTAAGCCAGATCAGAAATGCTCTGTTTTATTGAAAAGTTAGACACAGTAAAGATAAAAGTGGTCTTCAAACCTGGCAAATAAATTAAATTAAATAATGTACAGTTTTGACATCAGTTTTACCAAAAGATGTACTAGAATTCCATGTGATAAATCATAAACTGGTGCATATTACTACAAATAGTCTAGACAGCTTGAATGTAAAATTTCACTTCTAAAACCTGTATCATCTGTAAAGCTTTTATGGGCATTACAGTATACTAAAAGCCATAAAATACTAAAAATAGAAATGAAAAAAAATGTGTGTGATGGTTTCACTCATTTTAACCAATTTATTTAACTTAAGTTTCTTGACTTTTGGTGAATGATGCAAGATTAGTGTCTCTCCTAGGTTTGGGATAGAGAAAGATTTGAAGGAAACTCTGGTAAAAAAAGGAGAAACTTTAGCTGCATACAGTGTAATTCTGATGATCTTGACAGCACATGAAAAAGAATAGAAAACATGAAATCAGATAATGTTGCCCAAAATGGCGGGGGCGGGGGAGGAAGGGGTGACAATGAAAACTTATAGCAAGGGGAAGCTCAATTAGATACTATATGTAAATAAAACCGCCATCAAGTTTAGGTTTTTAATTGAAAAACTAGCTATTATAATAGACACTGGTATTAAGCATAGGCATACCACATTTTACGTGGACAATGTTGAATTATTTTATTATATTAATGTGTCTGTAATAGGTAGTGTTACTTAGAAAGCTAGGTAACTACACGTTTTATCATAGAGATTCTCAGGTTTTCAGCAAGTTTCTTAAAATTCAGTCCCTATTTTACCTAGTTCAGATTATTTCCATTTTTTTTCCCCAGAATATAAAGGAATTCACACAGTAGGTATAGAATCCTTGCCTCTTCATAAACTAGTGAAGAATTTTCTGTCATTTCATAGAGCATTCTCTGCTTCTGAGATTCACAGACAAAGGTTGTGCCTTTTGGGGAGGAGGTATATTTTATAGTAATGAAAGGACTTTAAGTTGAAATTCTTCCATCCCAGAAAAGTATATTTTTTCATTGCTTAGGAACATAAACCAACATTTCTGTTGGCATACTGTCTATGCAATCCTTCTCTAGGCTATGTGAAGTCATGCTTACACAGATCTAAAAAAGATCTAAAATGTATTATCAAAGTTTTTTTTTTTTCTTTCCTGGATAAACAAGGGGTAATCTATTCCATGATATTTTTAATGACAGGACCATTTTTTGTGTTAATTTCTTTCACAGTGAGAAAACTATATTTTTATGGCAAACATTCTCCAAAAGCGTAAGGGTGAAATTCAAGAGACACTTTAGGTATCAGAACAGAATTGAAATGCCTAAGTCCTAAAAAGCAATCTAGAATACTGCCCATTAGTGGCCCAAAACCCAATAGACACCTCTGTTTTGGAAAGCAAAGCTCCCTAGACGCTTGAATTTAGATTTAAAACTCTGGTCTTAGCAGTGCAACCCTCTCGGAAGCCCCACTGAGGTCCAAACAAAAACTACACCTAAACTTATCTCAGGGCTCTGCATGCTTTACACACACTGGCAACATTGATTCAGGCACCAGGATGCCAGGAAACTTGGGACCAATTAAGCATCAGGGCATAGCTTCAGAATCAGGGTCACAGAGCCAAGTCTGGGGTTACATTCATCAAGTCAACTGATTTAAATTTACCCTAACTTTGCCCGCCTAGAAGGCAGCAAAGCTGCAAAGCTGCAACTGATGACTGAATTAGGGTGCATCCACAAATGGCACATCTCCACAAGTAGGAACATGCATTTTCCTGGGGACAAATAGCAGCAGCATATTATTTGTGCCACTGCTACTTGTACCTGGCATGTCCCTGCACATGTGTTCTAGTGTGCAGCAAATTACCTCAGGTGGGATAGGGGAGGCTGGGGCCAGTGCCTGAACTGGCCCCAGCAGCCTTACCTAGGATACTGGGGGCCTCCCAGTGCTGCAGCGGTAACAGTCAGGGCATGTGGAGCCTGTCTGGCAGTCAGAGTGTGACTGACTGGCCGGGTTTTGGCCAGCTCATGCTACTGCCATGTGCACTGCATTGGTTTTTTTAGATACCAGGATTTCCCAGTATTTAATTTTGTGAAAGGATTAACATGCAGCACGTGCATTTTGCAGTGCCTCAAAAGGCTTTGAGGCATCACAAACTTCACTTTCCCGCTCATAGAGACATGGCCAAAGAAGCTTAAAAGCTCTTAAAAGAGGATTGGCGTGCAAAGGGAGAAGCACAGGGCCTGTGTTGTCCTTGCAGGGTCTTAGAAAAGAGTTCAGATGTTGGTTGGTTTGAACACTTTTTTTCTTGATTGATTTTGTTGTCTCTGTAGGGAGAAGTTTGTCCCATGGAAATTAAACTGGCTAGAAACCCAGAATATAGAGCTGACTAGCCTTCAGAAGGAAGCAGGATGAGTGACCTGCTTACACCTTTCTTGCTGTCTTTAACTTCCGTTGCCAAGTGTAATTACTCTTTTATCTTTGCTTCCCTGTTTGTTTGGGTTTTGTTTTTTTTCTCTCCTGCCCCTCCATACACAAAGGTTCTGGCTATTTTTTGGTATGCTTTCTTACTGACTTCCCCATCCTCCATTGCATATTTTCTTTTAAATTTTGAAGCACTGAGAAAGCTTTGCTCTACTCTCTGATGTTCTTGTTGTATTTCTGTTGTATCTGAATGCCCTTTAGAAACTTCATCCTTCAATCTGTCCTCTCATGGCACTTGGCCTATTATTTCCCTGAGTTAGTTGAACCCTTTTGAAATTCAGGGTCTGAATTCTGCTAACCTCATGTATTCCCTGCCTTAAAAATCACAAATTCTATCATATCATCATCACTTCCTCCCAAGTTTCCCATAAATTTCACACACTCAAATAATTATACCGTATTGGTTAGAGCAAGACCCAAGATAAATGATATTCAGGTCATATCTTCAACTTTCTGGACCAGAAAATTGTTCTCCATACAAGTTAGGAACCTCCCTAACATTTAATGTTTTGCTATATTATTCTTCTAGCAGTTAAAATTCCCCATTAGTGCCATCTCATACCTTTTGGACAATCTTTGTCATCTTCTTGAGTACCTCATTCACTTCTTCCTGACATGGCAGTGTTCAGTAGACTCCCACCATAATATCATCACTATTCTTTTATCTCTTTATCTTCACAAAGATATAGTTAGATTTGCTTTCTTCTTCCTCCTGAGCCTGAATACTGGTAACTGAAGTGGAGGTGCCATGCTTGGTGAGGCCACTGCTCTGGGGAATCTGATTTCCCAGACTTAAGCCTAGACAATTTAGACTGACAATTGAGACTCACAGTTATGATTGCTTCAATAGAAGCAGAAATTCTGCCATTCCCTACATTATTAATAACCTATTCAATAGAGCTCTGGCTAGGATAATTGGAAATCAGAGTTCTAGGGCTTCATTAATTTAAGTGATTTTATACCTAGATTACCTCTCCTCCTGAAAGAGATTATAGAATACTTTAGGTGGAGACACTTGTCAATCATGCTATAAAAGCTGAGTGACTGTGCATCCAAGAACTCATGGTCAAAAAGGAAAACAAATAAGAAGGACCCCAACTTTAACCTAGTGGTAATGGCATTCAGCATGGATAATTTATTTCTAGGTTTCATTCTGTGCTCTTTGGAGGACTTGTTGTTCTGGATAACAGTGGATGGAGAATCTCTGTTGCAGTTCCTATTCAGACACACAGGTTCCAGGGAGGAGTTAAGAGTTCAGATGTATTGAGTTTACTATTTCTTGTATCTCTAGACAGCCCCTTGTTCAAGTGTGCTGGTTTTTGGGAATTACCCTTTGATACATCTAAGTTTCCACTGACTGCAGAGGGAGCCAAGATGTGTGAATATGTTGCTGCTAGGATGAAGCACCTACTTTTTAATCCATTGCAACATCCAAGTTGACGGTGCCTAAAAGGCCTTTCTAGATCTCACCTAAGATTTAGGTTCCCAAACATCTTTATCACCTTTGAAAATGGGACTTGGGTACTTCTGAAAGAAAAAGAATACACTGATGAATAGACTTCTGAAACTTGTCTGGCTTAAATTTATACCTTACCTCGGTTTAGAATATTTATTAACTTGCAACTTCCCTTCATCTATCCACACTCATTGTTCATGTCACACGGTCTTAAATTTTGGAATATATTTGAATTTACATTTTATAGCAATGGAAGAATAAGAAAATTGAAGCATAGTTCATGCAATAGTAATCCAGTTGAAAGGTCATTAAAAAGATTTTTTTATTTTACCTTAGTAGTAGTGGGATTGGATACTAACACTGGTTAAAACTGCTACATTATATGGCTTGTTTAGGTGTCAACTACACTTACCAGCATTTTTAAAATGTTTGGGCAGAATAGATGTCTCATATGAGTAAAGTGAATGGGACTTGATTCTTTATCAACACTTCTTTTCATGGATTATCCTCAGTAGCATGCAAGTCAGACTAAACATAATTGCTTTTCACTATAAATAGCTATGGATATTAATGCAAATGTGCATGCAAAGAGATACTAAAATAGATTTTATTAAAGGAGGAAATTGTTTAATTAATGTTAAGTGAATTGATCAGTTCTTTAAAACTTTTTTTTTTTATGGCTCTGTCAAGATTAAGACCATGGGACAACTAATATGCTTAAGAGCATTGCTATACCTTACATTGTGAGCTGCACAAATGTTGATGGTGTCAGTGCTAGCTCAATTTTGGAGCAGTCACACTCCAGGCCAACTGGCACTGAAGGACTGAAAGGGAAGAATAACTCTCCCCCCACCCACCTTCCCATTCTGGGCTTCCCCTCCATCTCCGGGACTCTCCTCAGGTTCAGAGTCAAATGTGTGGACAACTCAAGTATTAAGATCCCAGGGCACCACCCAAAATTGCCCTGTAATAAGGCCTTAAGACTTTGCTGAATCAGGGCCTATGGGTGCACTCATGACAACAATAAAGATAACCAAGAAAGTTAATTTTCTTTAATTGCAAAATTATGCATTTCTGTGAGAGGAGAAAAAAATTGTCATTAGGAAGGATACTGTGTTTTTTTCTTTTTTAGTTGCATATAAAGAACAAATCTCTCCCCCCCGCTCCCCAATAGAAAAATCTCATAGATACTCCTGCTTCACAATCTGCTCTTGTATATGAAGAGGAAATTGTTCAGCAAAGTCTTTGAAAGCTGGAATATGTCTCAGGGTTACCCAGTGTTTGAGATGCATAGGCATCACCATAAAATACATGAAACGCATTGTGTTTAAAAAAAAAAAAAGTATTCATTCTCAAAATGCTTCAGTTATACATAAATACCAGAACTATGGGGACACAAGACAGGAAGAAAATAAGATTTGCTTATCGTGAAGATGACGATTGACAGCAGAGCCATTTATTTTCAGTACCCTGGGAAATTAAAAACTTACTTGCAATCCAGTCAGTAAATTGTTGATTTTATTAAATTATTTAAACTAAATATAACATAATGAATATTGGCATCACCACTGCTTATGTTTGTTACTGTTATTTAATTACAGCAGGATGCATTATCTTCCACCTCTTCTCCCATACAAATTCAAAACTGTGAGAAACTCAAGGGTAATATGCTGAATGTGCTGAAATGAAAGTTTTGAAACAAACTGGCTAAGTACAGAAAATCAAAAAGCCTGAGGTGGTATCAATTCAATCTACACAGCTTCCTCAAAGATTATATTGGATTGTTATCAAACAGAACACACGTTCACTCATGGGTTGGCCAAGGCAGGCAGACACCAGCACAGACCAAGGGGGCTGCTCATGCACACCTCCCATTCCTGCCTGCCTACAAATGCCTCTGCCCTGTTTTCTTGCCAGTCCCCTGCCTGTCAGTCAGGGGAAAGGGTATATGGGGGGGGGGGTGGATCTCTTCTCTGGTCCCCAGTTGTGGTCTGCACAGTGGCAGGGGAGGAAAGCAGGGGAGCCCCCTAAGTCAGGGGCTTCCCCCCTGAAGCATAGCTCTGCCAAGCTATAAATGCCCCAGCCCTCCCCCCTTGCCAGCCCCCTGCCTGTCAACTCTGGAGAGGAATTGATCCCTGCCCCAGCCCCCCAACCTGGGTTTTGCACAGAGGTTGGGGAGAAAATCCCTGAGGTGGGAGCTTCCATAGAATAATAGAAAATTAGGGTTGGAACGAACCTCAGGAGGTCATGTAGTCCAACCCCCTGCTCAAAACAGGAGTATTCCCAGCTATATCGTCCCCACTAAGGCCTTGTTTGCCTCAGTCTTAAAAACCTCCAAGGACAGAGATTCTACCACCTTTCTGGGTACCCTGTTCCAGTGCTTTACCACCCTTCTATGTTACCAGATTTGCCCATCACTTTGGGGAGTGCTCATTTATTAGGGGTATGTTTCTGAGGTCTTTGTAATTCTATCAATGTGCTGCTTGCGTTACTTGTGTTTCTATACGGAGCTGTATCTCTCCCTTCTGCACGTCCTCACCCCCAGTGGAGCTATCTTGCAGGACACAATTTCAATGGGCCTGGGTTCCTCCAGCCACCAAATCCATCAAATACTCACTCACATTAACATGACATGCCTGACCCGGCCGGGTTTGTCAGCATGTACAGGCTGACACCCTCATATGGCAAGTATCAGTTCATTAAGGTAACAATAAAAAACAGTCCTAAACACGCACACACCCTCATATGGCAAGTATCAGTTCATTAAGGTAACAATAAAATACAGTCATACACAAGCACACAAGTGAACAGAATACCTCTGAATCCATCTGGATGTCCAGATGACACCATCATGGGCCAGCATTCAGTTCATTAGGGCACATCTGAGCCAAACTGGGTCAATCAGCTTATACAAGCTGATCCCCTTACGCGTCTCAAACTCAGCGCATACGGATCTTTTGCCCTTACTATCCTAGTACTGGTAGCCTCTTGATGAGCAGACCCCACAGTATTTCTGGGCTTCCCAGGGATCTTTAGCTTAGGTAAAAGAAGCGTTGCTGCAGAACAAGTGGAGAAGGGGAAGTAGAGAAGGAAAAAATACACCTAGTTACCACCAGTTGGACTATAAAAGTTATTTATTGCTAAGTATAAGAAATTTATGATGATACTAGTAGTAATAGACATGCAAAGAAAAACAAACAACAATAATTACAACATTACCCTGGATCAATTGAGTATTTGGGGAAGCCTAGCTCAAGCTTAACTAATAAAATTTAGCTTCAGAAAGCTATGCCTAGAGAGAGAGAGAGAGAGAGAGAGAATGAAGTGGGATCTCACCATTCCAAAGAGGTGATTTGTTTCTCCCAACTTCTTGAAAACAACAGCGATGGTGTCAGAGAGATTTTTCCGTCTAGAAGCACACTATTTGCTGCTTACAGCCTTCTTATACCCTTAGTCTGGCCTCTTCAAAGCATTCTTTTAATTGTGTAAATCAAGAGGGTCCCAAACTGTAATTGACAGCTTAAATCCTGTTATATAAACAGTTTCAATTTAAATGAATCACTTTCAGCGACAAAGGGTTATCTAGTCTGGAACATGAAGAAACTGATTAACCAGGAAAAACATAAAGATTTAAGGAGTAACCAGACACCTAGGAACCAACTTGAAATTATTATGAATATGGAAGATATATGGAAGGGATACCACAGCATTTCTTCTCAGATGGCCTAGCTATGCTTGCACTGTGAAGTCAGCATCAGTGTTTTGTATTTTACCTGTTGTGAATAAGCCTCAGCTTGGCATGACTTTCAGATCTTACTGTAGTCTTTTAAAATACTTAAGGGGATTACTTGGAGTGTTCATAAATTTTGTGGGGAGGACTTCCACCAGTCATCCTGGGAAAAGTATGACAGTAATTGTGGTCAGGTGTCCAATGGGCTGGACACTGTGATGAACCCGTAACCATTGTTCAAATGTCGCCCATACCCTCTCTGACACAGTCTCTTGCCTCAGCATTCCCTAACCCGGCAACTTAGTTTTAGTCAATCAAGTTTAAATAGGCCTTCCATACTGGGACCGGGGAATGTACGGCCCGAGATGCCTATTAAACTTTTCTTCTGCTTAGTTCTGGTTACATGAGCGGGGGGGGGAGGGGGGGAGGAGGGGAGCCCTTTGTTAGTCCAGTAAGCTGGGTACCAGGGCTCCCTCAGGAACACAGAGCTGACAGGTAACACCTAGTGAGAAAGTTCTTCCTAATATCTAATCTAAACTTCCCTTGCTGCAACTTGAGACCTTTGTTCCTTGTTCCATTCTCCCTAGCAGGGGTCTGCATAGTGAGGGGCAGGGGCTTTATGAGGGGGCAAAGCCAGGGTATTTGCAACATAGTAGATCCAGGCTGTGGGGAGAACTCTCCCACTTCAGGGGTTCCTCCCCACCCCTGCTATGCAGATCCTGGCTGGAGTGCCAGGTCAGAACAGGGGTCAATTCTTCCCCCCCTGCCCAACCCCAATGGGTGAGAGGTGGGGGTACAGAAAAGGGCTGGGGTGGTGGAGCCACACTGTGGGGGTACAGCCACCACTTCTGGGTTCTTCCCCCCTGCTGTGCAGTCCTCAGGTAGGGGGAGCTGGGGCTGGGATGGGGGCTTATTCTATCCCCTCAGCCACCCCCCTGTTCATGCCAGTGAGGCTATTTCAGCTTGTGACAGCCAGAGGACAGGGTCCTCCAACTGGGCTGGAGCAGGCAAGCTAGAACAGAGGCTAACCCACTTGACCTGTGGCTGGGGGGGAGCATCTAGTGGGGGCTGCAGTGCATCCTGGGATATTGGGGAACTCAGACCTAGCTTGTGTCATGAGGGCTTCTGGGGCAGAAGCTTGATAGAGCAGTTTAACCCAAAATCAGTTAAGTCTAATACTACATCCATCCAGATCTATCTTAAATTAGTCTATGTGCATTGATCTTCTGTTCTGTCACCAGTTTAAACTGGTTTCCAATCACTTATACCAGTTTATGTGGAAAGTCTGTCCCTATCCACTCAGAATATATCCTTACATATTTATCTATCTGTGTACATACATATTTTACAATAGTTGTACTTAGTAGTGAACAGCTGGAAAAGCATTTCAGTGTCAAATAAAGCAATGGAAGTGCACAGTATAATCCTATGTTCTTATGCTGTTTCCCAGTGTTATACTTTATTGGTATACTAAGACACTTACTTGTTTTAACTCCTACTTATTATATACTAAAATAACTTCATGATACATCATAGGATAGCACCTTGGGATTATGTTATATGGGTACCAGTGAATGTATTCAACATATATAATTCCTCTTTCACTTCCTTTCCATCTCAATCTCATTTTTGGGACACGTTACCCCCACATTTCTTTTTCTTTTTCAAAAATCTCCGAAGAATGAATGGATATACTAGTTCAGATCTCTAGATCCTGGTAATTCTCTTTGAAGCAAAAACAGAACCTCTCTCACTGCAGCCATATAATATTCCTTGCCAAAGGGAAAATTAATGCTCAGAGGATGTGGAATAGGAGTGAGACATGAAAGGAATGTCCAGTGAATCTCCATCCTGAGTTTTGTGTGAAGTCATGCCTGTAGTGAACCCAACATTTCTGTTGATAACACTGTAGCCAAGATTCTCTTCCACCAAAAATCTTAACTTTCCAAAAAAATCCATCCAGGCCCATAAATGCACCATACTGAAGCATGACAAATGGAGTAACTCCAATAAATGAAACCAGATGGAAAGAATTAATGATTCAAGATTATTTATTGTTTTGCTAGGTTTATTGTGGGCATATCTACATGTGCATGATATGCCATTGTTATGGCACATTAAATTTATTATCTGTAATAGCAGGTATTAACTCAATGTGCAGTAAACAGCTCTATTGCACAGTAGTGCAGGTGCAGTCTTTTAGTATTTATTGTCCCTAATTTTTAGTAGACTAATTCTACTGGGCATTAGTGCACTAGCACAGCTTTTCCCATGATGCAATAATGCTCAGTAGTATGACCCTCCCAGGGTTTCACCAAAAGGGAGGAAATTAAATCCCCCTCTGTTTGCCCACCACAACATGATAATATGCAAAAGAAATTATACAAAAAGGGAGACTCCAATATTGAGTAATTTTAGTCCTCTTTAAAGATGGGGTTCCCCCTTTTGGTGCATTCCCCCTTTTGGAGCCCCCTTTTTCTGAGGTTTCATCTCCCCTACACCTCTTTTACACGCCAAACATAATGTAATCCAAGTGGTATTCACCCAAACAGTATTTGCTAATGTGCCCCATTGCCCTTTGTATTGAGGCAAAGGCAGGCCTGTCAGTAGAGCTAATTAAATAACAAAGATTAGGCATTTGCCTTCTTAGTCCAAGGTCAGTACTGACTCCGATAAATGAAATCAAAATTATTGGCATATACTCATGCCTTGCCCCAGTGTTGGGCCTTTCAGTACACTAAAGAAAAAAGAAAATTACACTTAGGCAATTAAACTCATCATCTCACATCACCAGGTATTTGGTACTTTGTGAGATTTCAATTTACGCACCCCACCTTGATGGCATTCCAGCAATCTGTGACTCTCCAGATGGCTGGTGTCCCTCCACTGGATGCCTGCTGTGTGATTGAGGAGTCCTCCAAGCCCTCCTCTGACAATACTTTCATGGAAAAAAACAACCAACTCTGGAGCCTCTATTTTTCAGCTCCAGGAGATTCAGGACCCTTCCTGAAGTCCCTGTCCAGCTCACCAGCCTGAGCTTGCATGCAAGCCAGTGTGCAGGGATTCTTGTAGCACACTGGTTTCTAACCTTTTTAAATAGATGACCTTTGGCATTTAAAAGCAACCCAAGATCTACTGTGTGCTGCCACCTGCCCTTTTCCACCCCCCGCCCAGCAGATAATTCTGTGGGGAGGAAAGGGGTGGGGGGAAGATCAAGGCAGAGGGAGAAAAAAAAATTGGGGACATGCCCCCCCAGCAGGTAAGTTCCATTTGGCCAGTGCCCCACTCAACTTACCCCTGCTCCTGCCTCTTCAGCACTGTCCCTCACTGTGGGGGCCTCAATCCTGCCCCCTCCCCTTTCCTCCCCTATGGACTGACCTGCTGGGCTAGGGTGTATGTGCGTGCATGCATGTGGGTACTCAGCCCCCCACCCCAGCCTCAGATTGACTCCAAGATGTTCCAAGATCTACTGCAAGAGGCTCCAAGATCTACCAGTGGATTGAGATCCACAGGTTGGTGACCACTGTTGAAGAGACTTCCATGCTTGGTGGAAAGGAAGTGGAAAGGAATCTTGGAGTCCTAGTGGACTCCAAGATGAACATGAGTCGTCAGTGTGACGAAGCCATCAGAAAATCTAATGGCACTTTATCGTGCATCAGCAGATTTATGACGAACAGATCCAAAGAGGTGATACTTCCCCTCTATTGGGCACTGGTCAGACTGCAGTTGGAATACTGCGTGCAGTTTTGGGCACCACACTTCAAGAGGGATGTGGATAACCTGGAGAGGGTCCAGAGAAGGGCCACTCATATGGTTAAGGGCTTGCAGGCCAAGCCCTATGAAGAGAGACTGGGGCACCTGGACCTCTTCAGCCTCCGCAAGAGAAGGTTGAGAGGCGACCTTGTGGCTGCCTATAAGTTCATCACGGGGGCACAGAAGGAAATTGGTGAGGTTTTATTCACCAAGGCGCCCCCGGGGGTTACAAGAAATAATGGCCACAAGCTAGCAGAGAGCAGATTTAGATTGGACATTAGGAAGAACTTCTTCACAGTT
>NW_005842454.1:631345-644239 GCF_000455745.1 Alligator sinensis | reverse complement strand
GGAGGTTAGATAGGCATCTAGCTGGGGTCATCTAACCCCAGCACTCTTTCCTGCCTATGCAGGGGGTCGGACTCGATGATCTTTTGAGGTCCCTTCCGACCCTAGCATCTATGAATCTATGCATCTATGCATTTATGCATGCTCAGCAGTCTTCTGCCAGTTCAAAGCACCCCCCTTCTTCCAACTCTGGGCACGTATTTATGATGTAATTCCATGCACACCCTCCTATGCTCAGGGAGCACATGCTCCTAAGAAGCTGCACTGGTGTTGCATGCCACTCTTGCTTCATTGCTTCAAGACCTTCAGGTAAGCTCTCCCCGTCAGCAGCCCTTCCCAGGCTAATTCACCCCACAGCAGAGGTTGGATTAGAGAAAATGCCGCCTTGTACCCTTGGGACCTCACATGTGCGTCGCCTCAACCAGGGACAAGGAGAATTAGACTACTGCACATTTAGCATCTCGTATAGATGCTCCTTGCATGTACAAAACAGAGCTACAAATGGTGAAGTCATGCCAGGTTGGACGTACAGATAAAACCCTTCAGATTGCCACTTACAGGAGTACTAAGACTATTTTCTTGAACGAATGGGATGGTTTGCTCAATTTCCAGTGTCCTAATGACTTATTATTAAAATGTAAAGATTAAAACAATTTCCAAAAAGGCTGAGTGAATAAGTGTTTAAATATCTTTTCCAATCAAATCTTTGGTCATGTTTGTTGCCAAGTCAGTGGTGTTCCGTAGTGGAATACTATTCTTAAAACTCCATATTACATTCTTGCTAGTTTTCCTCAATACCTTACCAGCACCTTTAAATATTATACCGTAAGTCAGCTATGGAAACAAGTGCATTTCTTTTCAAGAGAATTACAGAGCCAGTCTCTAGAGAGGAGGACTGCCTCCTTAGCTGTACAAGGAGGTTTACCAGTGATTTCAAGGACAAAAATCAAGCCTTAACCTAGGGAGTTACCTTCCAAACTGGAATCACACAAAAGACAATGAGCCTTAGTGGAGTAGCTGTTCCCTTACCTATTTTTAGTTAGACACAAATCCTATGAACATGAGTTGACAGGCTAACTAACTTATTTGTCTCTCTGACCCATAATACACTGGAGGGAGCAGGAGAAAAAACTATATATTAGAAAGAGAAAAGATTGATATCAAGCTATTTATTGTTTGTAACCTGGGAAATTAAATATGTACATGCAATCTAATTTGAAAATGAATGATGTCGTTTAGCAATTTTTCCCTAAACATCATATAATGAGTTCTAGTATGCAGCTAAATTTAAAAGAACAAGTGCAATGCAGATGCATATCATCACCATGGATCAGATACAATTTTGCCCCAGATAGAAAACATATAGTATTTAAATTCAAACCTGGATGAAATCAATTAAAAAAACGCAGTCTTTTGGTTTCTGTTGTTTGAGGTTTTAAAAAATCCAAACTGTATAAACAACAGACTAATTACTAAAATCCTGATGATATACCTGGATACATGTGGAAACAACTTTGGCCTGTTACAGATGTACATTTAATTCAGCAGTGTTTTGTGGGAGTATAAGAGCAAGCCCACTCAGATGCAACTACAGCATCAATTCATCACTACTTCTCTACAAAATTAAATGGACAAAAATTATGTAATTAAATTCAGTATTAAAACTCTTAAATTTGGAGGGTGAGGCTTCATATTTATAAATGCTTATAAATCTACTTTCTGTCAACAGTGCAGATTATAGTTCATTTCATACACTGAATTTCATAGGGAAGTGAACTTCTTGACTTCCTGTCTCACCTCTGCATGATCAAGTTAAGACAAGCAATATATTACTTAAAGAAATGGCCAGTTGGTCACAAAGCAGTTTGAAACTAATAAAATGCCAAAGTAGCCTAAGGGATAAGGAAATGCCACTTTAAACCAGGGGTTGTGGTTTCAATTCCCATCTTTGATGATACCATTATTTGTGCTGTTCTCTCCCTGACGCACAGCATTTTGATTTCTAGTTTGAACCAGATTACCATTAAGATCCATCCCAACACACACCTCTCATTGAAGTCGGTGGCATTCTGGACATTGAATCATGTCCAGAGGCAGATTAGAAGTATTACATTATTTACCTAATTTTTGGTGGTAAAATACCTAATCCTCTTTTGTTTATGTGGTAGTGATGCACTGTGGTTATAATGATTCTTCTTTATCTATTCCTTTTTCTCATCTCAACAACATGAGATGACAGTTATTTAATATAAAGAGAGGTACTTAGCCATGTTAGCCTTCTGCCTGACTTTAGGCTGAGTAAACTTGCAACTTATAGACTAACTAAATCTAAAATATATAGCCTATGTTTTCATGAGCTAGCCTGAGCTCTCTTTATGGGATGCTATGTTCTAATACAATATTTTATCTATACAAAGTATTCCATTTTAACAGAATTGGATTCCAAACCCCCCATTCTTCCATTTTTATTGATTTATTAGAATAAAGTATAGGACACATATTCTTTAGATTTTTTTTTCTCTCTGATTTATTTTCTTTAATACAAGTTTAATTTTTATATGGGAAATCCCAATTTGATGGAAATTAGTTTCCTTTCTGTTCAAAGATTATCTCTATGGGAGTCAATAAAAAATAGCTAATACATGTACAAAGTTCTTCACACCCTCCCATAACATAATATGCCTTATGGATCATCGATACATTCAAATTGACCGTGTGAATCATATTTAAGAACAAAGCCTTTTCAGATCATCCACACAGAACACTAAAACAATCCCTAGTTTACAATATGCTACTCTGTTGGCAAATCTACATGTGATGTTTACTGCAGAGTTGAATAATTATCTCTAGTGTAAATTCTCAGTGTCTACATGTGCTGCCCTATTAGGCCACAGTAAACTAATAAAGTCTGCCATAGGATAGTACTTGTATGCATAAGTACTATCCTGCAGCTACATTATTTAATGTGCCGCAACGCACATGTAGATGTTGATGGGGCTGGCTGGGGCTTGAGTTTGCTTCAGTGCAAGGGGGCTGCCTGCTGTCTAGTCCCACACTGAAGCATCCTTCTGTCCCAGCAAGCCCCTGTGCAACATGTTTTGCTGAGTGAGAGCACGGTAAACCCCGACACCTTGCCAACTGGAGCTGCTCTGACCCAGCTCAGTGTGCTGTAGTCCCAGGCACATGTGTAAATGTAGTGCCCAGGAGCAATAAATGCTGGCACAAATTAATATCACATTGCACTAACATCACATGTACATATGCCCTGTGAGTGTCCCCAGAGCAAAAACTTTCTCTGGGGAAAGTTGCCACTGTTGGAAACTAGTCCTTAGGCCCCCCGTAAGCTCAGCTGCCAAAAAGGGAGGAGGTGCAGCAAATGTTCCAAAAGGAATTTCTTGTCTAGCAAAATCTTACTTTAATTTTCCTAGGAGCCAATATATTTTACCTATTCAGTGCATAACTGGACTTAAGTTTGATTCAATTCCACTCTTCTAAAATCCCTGAAAAAGAGTTATTGAAAAAGGTGAATGAGGTTCTCTTCCTCCTCTCTGCTTTTTTGTAAGGTAATCTAAAGGGTAAAATGATAGTGTGTGAGAAAAGTAGATGCATTAATATATTTTCAAGGTTTTGAATGGTGGAACAGAATCATATTTAAGCACCTAAGTCCACTATGTGCCTAATATATGGAATAGAATTCGGCCCCCAGTGTAACTCCACAAATAATAAAGCAGTGGATTTTTTTTAAAATAGGAAATTAATTAAATTTTCTCTGACTTTTTTCAATAGAAACAGAAAACGTGCCTTAGCTATGTTTTACCTTAGCCATGCATGGTAGACAGACAGCAGAGAGTACTTATGAGCAAATCATATATTTTTAATTTTTATTATATTTTATGTTTTACTGTAGGGGGAAGTCAGAGACATGTGATCTCATTTCCAATGGTAATACAGAGACTAAAGGAACTCATCTTTAAATATTTCATAAACAAGATATAGAAACTGAAATTCATAAAAGATGACTGCCTCAAAGTGTAACACATATACAAAAGGAGTACACAGAAAGCTAGCTAACTACACACAGCTATCTATGTTCAATGAATAATTAAGTGATAATGGCTTACAACATCATAAAACATTATGCAAAAGGATTCATCATTTAGCTTTTTGTCATTATTTTGTCTTATTTTAAAAGAAAAAAAAATCTTGTTCAATTTTAAAGGAATGGAATACATTTTTTCCTGTAAATTCCTATGGAGAAGTAGCTCATATTCATTAACAAATGCATGTATTCATACTTTGAATTGTGCATTTACAAAGGTATATTCAGATTCCTAATTTGGATATGCTCAACTCTTAAATCTCTTCAAGAGTTTTGCCTTTTGTACTTAGGTGGACCAGGGTGCCATTAAATCTTATTCCTTAATAGCTTTGGTCTGAGATAGAGGAAAGTAGCAACATGTTTTGATATTCTACATTGATACTCTAGGCCCAGATTTTAAAAGGGATTTAGGCACACTAGTCACCTTTTAATCAGAATGTATTTGCTTCTGCCTCCATTGTGCAATTCAACCAAGTTCCACCAAAGTTAACATATATGTCAAGTCTTAGGCATTTTGGCACAGATCTGTAAGTTCCAGCACAGGGGTATCCAACTCACCCCATACTGGAACTGGACTATAGGGTTCCTGGCAAGTCAGATCCAGACCTGGAGGCAGAAGCACAAGCAGCAGAATTAGTAAGGTCCATGGCAGAGGCAGCGGGGCTAGAAGCAAGGCAGGTGGCAGCAGAGGTTGTGCAAACAGCAGCAGCAGGGAAACTGATGGAGTCCATAAGGCAAATGGCTGTGGGCCAAGTGGCTATGAGCTGAGTGAGGCTGTGTCCATACAGTCCTTGCCCACCTTCCCTCCCCTTCCCCCTGCTGCCACTGATGAGGCTCCTGTGGCAGGCCCTGCCTCCCTTTAGTTCCACCCTAAATTCCCTGGCCTGCCAAGAGCCTCTCAGGCTAAAAGGAAAGGGGTCCACATGCCAGGTCCAGCCCACAAGCCATATGTTTGATGCCTCCATTCTAGCACAATGTTGAAAATGTATGTAGGAAATGGACAAGCAACTATTCTGCAAGCTCAGTACATTCACCATTTTGATAGAAATGCATAACTTAGTATCTGAATTCTGCTTAAGGCTATTCAGGATTCACAGATTAGTCATACCTACACTTAAGCCTCTCCAGGGCATGCACCATTAAGCATCTACAGAGAAGGAAAAGACCCACTTACCATTTGCCCATTAGTGTCATGGCTAGGGTACTTGTGGAAGTTGGATTGTAAGGTTCTCTCAATTAGGGGGGTCTTATATCTCCTTCCCAGGATAACGTTTTTACCTCCAGGCTATCTTAAGCATCTTTCCAATGCTCTTTTGATGGACAATGGAGTGAGAAAGTTGTGGGCTAGAAAGATAGCAAGGAAGACAAAGACAGGCAGTTCCCTGACTAAAACTCCATTAGATCAGAGACTGCTATTTTACCTCAAATCTTAGTTATCATTAAAAAGGATGCCTTCACATTGTTATTGGTGGCCAAAAGATATTAACCTGATTTCTTTGCTGATGCTGAAAACAACTTCTGCTAACAAAAAATCACCCACAAAAACACAACAGCCTCCTCCCCCCAACCTATGTTAGCTGAACCCTTACAACTGTTACCAGAAGACTGCATAAGGAAAAGTCTATATAATTTATGGGAAATTGATAAAAAGTAGGAAATAATGAAATAGTAGAAGTTGCCAGTGCCTATGTTTTTCTAGAATCACTGTGAAAGAGATCATAATAAATCTGTTCCATCTGTGCAAGATTTTGTGAGGTCCTTTATGCATTTCCAGTTCTTCTTAAAAAAAATATTATTCCATGATCAAGGTAATTGAACATTTCATATATTATTGCAAGTAATACACTACAAATATATTTGATATTAATAGTATATTGTTGTTTCTTAGGAGTAGATGCTAATACAAGTACAGAATCATAGAAAATTTAGTTTGGAAGGGGCCTCAGGAGATCTAGTCCAACCCAGTGCTCAAAGCAGGACCATCCCCAACTAGATCATCCCAGCCAAGGCTTTGTCTAACTGGGTCTTAAAAAATCTCCAAGGATGGAGAGTCCACAACCTCTCTCGGTAGACTTTTCCAGTGTTTTACTACCCTTCTAGGTGAGAGAATTCTTCCTAATATCTAACCTAAACTTCCCTTGCTGCAACTTGAGACCATTGCTCCTTGTTCTGCCATCTGTCACCACTGAGAACAGTCTAAATCCATCCTCTTTCAAATGGCCCTTCAGGCACTTGAAGGCTGAGGGGATTCCCACTCAGTCTTCCCTTCTCTACACTAAAACCCAGTTCCCTTAGCGCTAGCATCTGAACCATTTTCTTTCCCCTCTGCTGGACTCTCTCCAATTTGTTCACATACTTTCTTTAGTGTGTGTGGGGAGGAAGGGGGCAAAACTGAATGCAATACTCCAGATGTGGCTTTCACCAGTGCTGAATGTAGGAGAATAAACACTTCCCTTGCCCTTATGGCAACACACCTACCAATGCAGCCCAGGATGCCAGTCGTTTTCTTGGCAACAAGGGCATACTGCTGGCTCATGTTCAGCTTATTGTCCACTGTAACCCCCAGGCTCTTTTCTGCAGAGCTGCTGCCCAAACAGTCAGCCCCGAGCCTGTACTGGTGCATGGGATTGTTCCATCCTAAGTGCAGGACTTTGCACTTGTCTTTGTTGAACCTCATGAGATTTTTGGCCCAATCCTCCAAATTGTTTAGGTCACTCTGAACCCTAGCCCTATTCTCCAAGGTATCTACAAATCCTCACAGCTTGGTGTTATCTACAAACTTGCTGAGGGTGCACTGTATGCCATCTTTCAGGTGACTGAAGATATTGCACAGAACCAGCCCCAGAATCAACTTCACACACACACACACACACACACACACACACACACACATATTAGTGGTGTGAAAAATGTGGAATTTAGGTTACACTTTTTACTTTGAAAATTGGGGATTTTTTTTTTTTTTTTTAAATCAGAGAAAGCCAGGATCCCTGCTAATTACCTTTTTCTTCTCCAAGTGCCTACAAATGGATTCCTTGAGGATCTGCTCCATGATTTTTCCAGGGACTGAAAAAGCATCTTATTGTAATCCACAGTGGTGTATAGAAAAATATGTGGGGTGCTTTTTCTAGAATTTCATTGTTTTTAAACGTTGCTGTTTAAATTTTGTGAGGATTACAATCAATAGCATATTAAAGCACTAGTATAAGGCACTGTTATGAGGTCTTAAAAAGTACAAGCACTATTGTTAGTAGATAAATTATGCATGCTCAATGATACTCTGCATCTGTTGATTTGCCAAATAGCTAATTAAAATGCTTTAAAGCCATTATGCTGTTTAAGACACATTTTGCTTTTTCATAAAATGTCATTTATCTGGTACAAACCATGCTCGTTTGAGAATGCACTCTACAAAACATCAAGAATACAGAGTCTGCATACAAATTAATCTCACAGGAGAGGGACCCTCACATTGCTTTGACCTAAAAGTGGACAGCAGAGAGGCAATGGTTTACCTCACCAACCATGGGAGCCTGTGTAAAAACACAAATTCCCACAATGCATTCAGTATGACTTTAAAAATCTGAACATTTGTTTGTATTTACATTGTTGTCCCCATTTTCAAGAAGGGCAAATGGGTACAATTGTTTGTATTTACCTAGAGACCTTTATATTCCAGATGATAGTAAATTAAATTATGGTGTGAAACATTTGTTGTGTTCAGAAAAAAAAAAAGATTTAACTGAAGCAGGTAAAACATGCAAACAAACAACATTAATCCAACAAAACACAGCTTGCATTTACAGTAAGTACATTTCTATGATAATACTTGCCTTTTACTAGGATTTTATATCTTCAGAGCAGTACACTAAAAATAAATTATTAATCTTGTCCCTTGATCATTGGGTCCAGGCCCCCCACCACAGGCAGGAAGTCAGCTGGGATCAAGTGACCCCAGCAAGAAATATATCCACCTGTTTTTTGAAGGAGTCCACAGTAGGTGCTTGCAGCACCTCTGGAGGAAGTTTGTTCCAGACACTGGTGTCACGGCGCAGTCCTGCAGGAGGGCTGTGATCTCCTCAAGGCCCCCTTCCTGTGCCAAGTTGGCCCAAAGGGCACCCTCACTTCTCACCCGCCAGGTGTTTGATGGAGATTAAAATGTATGAGAGGCTGCCTTACATCCTCTTGGACATGGGTTGCTGTAATATCTGCCCCGTGGACTCCTGGACCCTTTGTGGGTCCCGTTCTATGATGGGTGCTTCAGGGG
The DNA here is from genome assembly GCF_000455745.1 of Alligator sinensis. NCBI lineage: Eukaryota > Metazoa > Chordata > Crocodylia > Alligatoridae > Alligator > Alligator sinensis. The sequence continues at coordinate 635,876 of NW_005842454.1, read as the reverse complement.
CACCCTAGACTTATGGGCTATGCGTGGCTCCAACCACCCCTTTACCATGCCCCAAGCCTGGCAGATGGAATAGACGTTGTTCTGTCCTGATTATAATTTGGCCCCTTGTCCTCTCTGGGGCCTACCTCTTTCGATCTGCATGCTCTCCAGCGCTAGGGCTCTCCACGGCCCTGTCTCACTCTGTGCCCTCTCTCTGGGGCTCACCATACCCACACTGGGCTTCTCACCAATGCCCCCTCTCTGGGGTTTCTCAACTGCCCCTTTTCTGGGTCTGGGGTCAGTGCACCCCAACTGCTGTGCCCTCACTGGCACTGGGGTCCCCACATGGCTGTGAGTCCCCTATGAGGCCTCCTCCAACCCCTAATAGCCTCACCCAAACCACTGGTATTAAACAGTAAACAAAACACAAGCACTTCGGCTATAACTTAAACAGAAGCCACCTGGCCATAACAACATTCCAGCCTACCAGGGAATACTTCATCCGTCAGACGCTGCTCCTTCAGTCAGGCTGCTCCTCCCTTCCATGCAAGCTCCTTCCTCCTTGACTGCTGGCAGGGAACTCCCAGCCTGGCCTCAGCCCTTGAACTTTATATGGGAGCCAGGCCCTGCCCCTTTCAGTCAGCTAACCGCTGGCAGGTGTGGGCATTAACTACTCTGGTCGACTTGGTGATCAACAGGTGGGCTCCTTACCCACTGCTAGGGCTCCTTCCCTAGCAGTTTTTTCCTTCTTAGGAGCAGGGCATGTAGGTGCTCTGAGACACCTGGTCACATGCACCATAAATGCCTTTTTTTTATGTCTAGTCTAAATCAGCATTCCTGGAATTTATAGCCATTAGCCCTTGTTATCCCTTGGGGAGCTCTCTCCTTTACACCAGGTGAGAATCTAGTCTTGCCGTGCTCATTCCACTAGGTCAGGGTGCTTCTTTTAGGATGTTCTTTTTCCTAGATTTTGAAATAACTACCCGGAGTTTACAAAAGAAGGGACCAAATAAGATTTTTCATAGTGTGTTGTATTGTTAAATGGCTGTTTCTTGTAGGAACATATATATGTTCTTTATTAGAAATAGGTATATGTTCTTTATTACCTGCCAAATAAGTAAATTTATTTAATGGATTTTTTTTTTAAATAGAAGAGACTGAATCCTGAAGTGTATCATATATTTATGTACTTACAATCTTATAAAACTGAATTTGTAATAAATTTGCTTCCAATTCTTTATTACTCACTTGCAAATGAACTATACATACTTGTGGGATGGGAGAAAGGAACAATCTGTGAAGCAGGGGGAATTTTTAGTAAAATGCACTTACTCTGAATTTATATTAACTTAGAAATTAATTCTAAAATGCCACATACTATAAAGACTGCAGCAAATAAGAATACAGCCAATAACTGACAGATCAGGGCACTGAAAATTGTACTGCATTTTCTTTTTTTTTCCCTCTACTAAAATGAAGTCTCCTTCAAAAAGAAAAAGAAAAATCAAAACACTGTCAATGTTGTTAGAAAAATCTCAGCATGCACCTATACTTCAAATATAGCCTGATACAAATACTTCTGCTTTTTCCCCTCTGTTCAGAAGAACTTGAAACATATTAGTGTTAATGAGATTTAAAGTAATTATTCATAGTACTGGAGCAGTTCATTCAACTTTTTACTCTTTTAGCCACAGAATTTGAGTGGTGTGCTATTAGAGCAATTAGAACATCTGTGGATTGTGCACATTTATCTGAAACCCCCTTGTACTAATACATATAACAGGTCATTTTCACTCATTTTTCTTGCTCTGTCCTTGCTAATGCCTCCTATGTCTGTTCAAGCATTGACTTGATTAACTTAATTAACTGTACTTTTTTTTTTTAGGCTTCAATAGTTCCCATATAACAGACATGACACAATATATTTGATCCATTATTTTTACATTCATTCTAATTAAAATGTACTTATTCCTTTTCTAAGAGGTTGCTTTTATATTCTTCCCACAAGCTCTAAAGAACTATATTTTCATGCCACATAGGCACAGGTTTTAATGACTTACAATTTGAAAGAGCTATTCAAGTGTGCTTTCAGTGTGATCAGATGTGTCATGAGTGTCAGATTGCCCACTGAGTACTAGAAAACATCAGAACAAAATAATAGTACAAAATATATTCAAAAAGAGTTTGAAAATGTCATTTGTCATAAATAGTTTAATGCTTCTGAATATGTGTGGGTTACAAAAGTGTTGGGTACTGCAGTATGAAATGTAATGACATGCTTAATATGAAGGAGATAATTTCATATCTTTAATACATGTATTTTAATGCTTGAGTGTATCAGAACGATGTCTGATTTGATGACTTTTCCAGCAGTATTTCAGATTTTCACTAAGAATAGTGCACTATTGAAAGAAAGTTTCCTAAAAGCTTATATTCCTTGCAACATTTCAAGCCAACATAGAAAGAGCTAATAAAATGATCTGTGCTCAAGCTGAATCTGTTACATTCTGATTAACCATATCTGATTTAGATTATCTTGCTTGGAAGGATAGAGTTACCATGGTTGCATGATCTGAGAACATGACTGTCATAACTAAAATGCTTTCCTTCATTAGAAGACTGTGCCATATTAGTTATGTCTGTACAGTTGAATATTGTGCCATATAGATTCCCTTGCTAGCTACTGGAAGCAATAGAGCTGTCTCTCTAAGGCACTATCCCCACAATTCATGATTCAGTCCACAATATGCTTTTTCTTAAGACCTCACTTTTCCATCTCCTGTTGTCATTATGAGGTTTCAAAGGATTGGAATCCTTGCAACAGACTTTTCCGCCATTTGGGGTTGTTCTAGGTGATAGTCTCCCATGAGTTGATATCGATGTTGCATTTTTTCCAAGTTGGCTTGAGGACATTATGAAAAGTAAGAGGTAGTTGAAAGCACAACAATACCTTCCTTGCATCTATTCTTTATTTGTACTTTGGGTTTAATAAAGTTAAAAAATAAAACATTGTACATAAAGCGGTTCAAAGTTTGTGTACTTTTAAAATCAGGCTGGAGGCTATAGCCACATCTACACAAGATGCTGACTGTACCGTCGTCAATGCACTGCCATTTAGTACTTGTATAAACAAGTATTAAATGACTGTACAGAAACCAGAGTTACTACACAGTAGTGCTGATGAGTTTTTCCATGATGCTGATTACACTGATGCCTGAGACTACTGCACAGTAGTCTCACATCAGGTTTGTGCCATGCAATAGTACTGCACAGTAGTCATGGGCAGATGTGACCGATATGTATTATGACCATGACCCTTTTTCAAAGCTCAAGAAAACAAGGTAAAAAGCAGGGGAGGAGTGGCTTCCAGCCATCTTTTGCACATCAAAATTCTTGGCCAGTTATTAAAGCCCACTTGCCCAGTATAGGCATGAGTCTGAAGGCTGTTTTAAGTTGTTTTATAGGCCAAGTATTTTGGAGGCTTTTCAGTCATTTGAGGCAACACAAGACACACAGGAAGAAAGGACTAGATCAGCCACAGCATGTGTCTGCTGCAGATGATATACTAACTCTAAACTATCGATGGCTATCTTATCCTAGGGTGATTTTTGCAGGGGTATCTACTTAAGCCACTTGTTGGATACATGTTTTAGCTGCAGAGTTAACACTGATTCTTACTCAAATATTTCCCCAAGACACTCCTGTACACACACAGACACACTTGTGACCCAAGTTTGAGTCCAAATTAGGTGGTCTGTCTTGGAACAAAGGCTAAAACCTGACACAGGGTACAAGTGAACCCATATGAGAATTGATATCCTCCAGTGTTTTCATACAATTATTCAGACTGATAACGCAATCTTTAAAAAATCTGTGCTCTGTGTCAACATGTCTGCCCTTGGGACTGGCTTTTCCCATGATTCCCGCTTGCCACAACTTTGTTCTTTGCTAATTTCTGGGGAGGAAGAGATCTTTGGATCTTTGAAAACTCTTGGCGCTCTGGTGTAGTGCCTGAAGACTAGAAGAAGGCCAATGTGGTGCCTATCTTCAAGAAAGGGAGGAAAGTGGATCCGGCTAACTATAGGCCCATCAGCCTGACTTCTATCCCGGGGAAGATCTTAGAAAAGTTTATTAAACAGGCCATCCTTAATGGACTGGCTGACATCAACATCTTAAGGGATAGCCAGCACGGGTTTGTTGCGGGTAGGTCTTGCTTGACCAATCTCATTTCCTTCTATGACCAGGTGACCTATCACCTGGACAACGGAGAAGAGATCGATGTCATATATCTTGACTTCAAAAAAGCCTTTGACCTGGTTTCCCATGATCACCTCTTAGAGAAACTGGCCAATTGTCGCCTTGGGTCCTCCACGATCCACTGGCTGGAAAATTGGCTCCGGGGTCGGACCCAGAGGGTAGTAATTGATGGAAGTCACTCATTGTGGTGTCCTGTGACCAGTGGGGTCCCCCAAGGCTCTGTCCTTGGACCCATACTGTTCAACATCTTCATTAACGATGTGGACACTGGAGTCAGAAGTGGACTGGCCAAGTT